>NC_073302.1:18236437-18451437 GCF_027595985.1 Sorex araneus | reverse complement strand
AGACAAGGCTCATTCGGCATATCCTCCGTGCGGTCAGACCATTGGACTCAAAAGAACCTGCTTCTCCTTGAATTAAAAAGCAAACAAACAGAGGTTCTTTGCCGAAGCACTTTCTTTTCAGCTCCTTTCTTGGAGTTGGGTCTGAGAGGGACTGAACCAAGGTGGGCATCTGGGAGGCGGTGCCAGATCACGTCCCCTGGCCAAGACCTGGGGGGGGGCTCCCCCCCGGTTTGCTGCCCTACCTCTGTTGGCTCTCTCTGACAAGGTGTCTCCACTTTCCGAGGAATCCCTGGTCACCTCTCTGGAGAAAGCAGGCTTCGCTGGCTGGGCAGGGACGGCACTGCTATTTCAGGCCAGGCTGCCTTACATCACTCTTTGCTGCAGGATTCAATTGGGTTTCGTAAAGGTCTAATTTTACGGTGCTGTTAACCGGGTCTGTCGTCTGGCAGAGGCAGGCCTCGCAGCTCCTGGTAGGCGGGCTGTGCTCCCAGATCCGCCCGGATGCTATTTCTGCCCAGGTTCAAACTTCACTGACATGGTTCAGACGGGCGCTGAAAGAGACAGAGGAAAAGAGGCAAGGAGCGCTTTGCCTCTGAAGCTCAGAAAACATGCCTTTTATTTTTCCAAAAGGGAAAAAGCAAAAAAAAAATTACTATATATATATGTATATATATAGATACACACACACACACACACCCCATACATATATACACACAAACACATATATGTATGTAAGAAGGGGACAGGTGGGCAAAAATAAGGCAAAGTTAGACTGTGTCTTATTCCAAAGGTTCTCTGGGTCCTGCCAGTGATGGGTGGGTGGTCCCTCAGATTGAAGACTTCTGCCTTGAAAAGCATCCTTGGAGGTAACTCAGAACTGTTTCCTCTGTTGGCCCATTGATCAGGGAGTCAAAGACACTGGGAGGGGAAGGCAGTATCCTGGGTGTCCCTGCTTCTCAATGGCAGGAACTAGGCTTTAATTCTGGGCATCCTCACTTCCACACCTTCCCCCTCGCTCCTTTGCTGGGAGAGCAAGTGTAATAAACACCATCACCTCTCACCCCTCACAGACCAACCACCCAGGCTCAGCCTTCGGCTTTTCTGCCAGGCCATTTGGACTCCCTTTCATCTTGGAGAGTGGGGGGTGGCTTTTCGAGACATCCCTTCGCTTTTGTACCATACCAACCAAGATCCAGACCCCTGCCCCGTATCCCCAGCCCCCTTCCCTCATGCCCCTTCAGCTTGAAAGAAAAAGAAAAGGAAAACAATGGATTCAATTTGCTCCACGGAGCAGAGGCCCTGCGCAGCAGTTAATCTTGTTAAAGTTTCTCCTGACCTGTGAGTTAAGCGAAACGCGGACCCCACAAGTGTGGCCCTCCTTCCACTCCCATCCCTTAGAGATCCAGAATTTCAGCTCAGAGGAGCAACATATTTGCCTGAATCCTCTCCAGCCCCTCTGCTTGCCACGCTGTTTGCTTTGGGTCCAAACGCTGGACTGTTGTTGAGTTAGTGGATTACTCAAAAGAGTCTTATTTTTACGCCCTTCTGCCGTTCCCCCACTTCCTGCTGCCCACACAATCCCCAACATGCTGTTTGCCATTTTTCCAACTTCACAACTGTCGTGAACAAGGCAGCTAGGTTTCAAGGAATCAGTCTCTCCATCCGATTTCCCCCCAATATTTCTTGTCACGTTTGAGGTCTAGAATTCTGCAATTAACAGGCAGGCTTGTTTGTTTTGCTTTTGGACCACATCTGGCAGAACTCAGGAGTTCCTCCCCTCTGTGCCCTAAGGAATCAGGAGTGGTGGTGCTCAGGGGATGCCAGGGTTCAAACCTGGGCAGTGCCCTACCCCACTGTATTATAGCTCCAACCCCTATTAATAGCCCGTTTTAATTGCCAAGTTACCAGCTCCTAAATGCTGTGTGACCTGAGGCAGCCTAATTGATGCCTCTGAGCTCCCCCTTCACCTCTAGAAGATGAAGAGAGGGAGCTATCTATCTTATTTATGCACCCTTGCATAGACAGTAGACAGGACTCTGAACTGGATTTTTTATACTGGAAAATTTTATACTTGGAAAATGTCTCTGATTGCTGGGAAAGATCTAAGCGTTCGCTTTCTGAATTGAGGACACTTAAAGGCAGGAAGGAAACAAACTCTTCCTGGGTGCCTAGAGCTCTGAGCTTGCCTGTTTGTGTACTTCCTAGCTCAGAGTGCCTGGGGCATGGACCTTATCACCTCTGTTTTTCAAATGTGGAAGTAAGTCCCTCAGACAGTGCAAGTGACTTAATCAGAAGTGCAGCAAGGGTCTGTTTCCTATTCTGCAGTCTGTTTTGGAGAATGAAAAAATGACTTCTTTAGTACTGCTGCAAGACATTTCCATTCCTCTCTGCGCCTCGTGCGTGGACCACACACCTCCAGGTTAAGGAGGATTTTTTAAAATGCGTATAAATCTCACTTGGAAACCAGGATTTCACCTAGCAGGTGTGTTTTCTTTTCACATCAAATTAGCAGACAGACCTAGCTTGGAATTTCTGTTGCCAGTTACTTGCTGTGTGATTTGAACCAAGCCACTTCATCACTCTGTTCCGTGGTTTCCCCATCAGTAAGGTGGGCATAATGGTATCAGGTTATTGATGTGGAGCAAACTTGCAGAAACGAAGTCAAATGGATCCAACTCCTAAGAGCGACTGAGCCACAGGAGCCGGAGTGAGTGAGCACACACATTCATTCCTGTTCAGTTTTCTGGCTTGGCTTGTAGAAGTTGGGTCTATTTGCAGACTGTTAAGGTATAACATCTTGGATTATTGGGGGAGCCTATATACAACAAAGAGAATAGTCTCTTCTTCCTTCTTCCTTCCTTCTTCTCTTCTTCTTCTTCTTCTTCTTCTTCTTCTTCTTCTTCTTCTTCTTCTTCTTCTTCTTCTTCTTCTTCTTCTTCTTCTTCTTCTTCTTCTTCTTCTTCTTCTTCTTCTTCTTCTTCTTCTTCTCCTTCTCCTTCTCCTTCTCCTTCTCCTCCTCCTCCTCCTCCTCCTCCTCCTCCTCCTCCTCCTCCTCCTCCTCCTCCTCCTCCTCCTCCTCCTCCTTTCCCTTCTCCTCCTCCTCCTCCTCCTCCTCCTCCTTCCCCTTCTCCTCCTCCTCCTCTTCCTCCCTTTCTGGCTTTTTGGGTCACACTGGCAATACTCAGGGGTTTCTCCTGTCTCTGGCTCTGCTCCTCTGCTCTCAGGAATTACTCCTGGTGGTGCATGGGAAACCTTATAAGAAATGGGCATTCTTTGCCTACCTGGGTCAGCCATGTGCAAGGCAAATACCGTGCTGTACCCACTGTACTATCGCTCCAATACGAGCATATTCTATGTATGCTATATGCTATAGAGTTGGCTACAGCACATTCCACCTCAATCTCTTCCTTGAGCATTAGTTTTCTCTTTTTGACCTGTTGGATGACAGCTTGTGGTGAGCCAGAGGAAATCTAAGAGTGCTGGTAAACAGTTAGTAGTGAGGGGGAACAGGTACTCCTGAAACAGAAGTCGGACCATAGGCATAGTGGTGTCCAAATTCCAGACCTCCAGACACATGCTTCTTCCCCACCTCAGATTCCCTGAGCTTGCGCCCCTGTTCCCCCACTTCCCAGCAGCCACGTCCACAGATAGGTTGATGTAGACTGCGGTGCCTCTGGACTTGGCACAATGGAAAGCAAGTTTGAGCCTCAGAGGCACTGTGTGCTTATGTGTGGTCAGCCCAGCATAACTCATTTTCAATTCCTTAGGGAAGTGCAGGACCTGGCTCTCACTGGGGCTGAGAATTAAACTATCTTCATAAACAAGACCCCCCTCAAACGGGATAGGGAGAGTGTTCGGTCCTGACAAAACACTTTGGATTGCCTACTCTTAAGCTCTCTTAATGCCTAGGCTATATATCCCAGGGATTCTCAGGTTTTTTGGTGGCCTGGGCACAGCCTGATGAATTTGCAAGTTTTCTAAGATGACAGGAAAGGGCCACCAGGGGGGAGAGTCACTGACTTAGAATGATGCAGGTTGGGGAACTGAGGCCCCAGCCCCGAGGGTAATGGGCATTCTCTGCCTACCTGGGAATGGTTCATGACAAAGTCACAAGAACAATGTGTAGCTGCCCAAATTTTGAGTTGACATGTCGGGAACCTCGAAGGACTTTAAATCCCAAAGTGCTGGGCCTGACCATTCCATGTTCCCAGAGGCATTTCATGAAATCCAATCACACCCACTCCTGTGGTACCTCCTAGGGAATGCTCAGATTTCTGCTATAGGGGTTTGCTCTTGAGTTCTGTGATTTCAAGTGATTATTTCCAAGTGTTTAGGAAGGGGGCTCTGTGCTTGGGAATAAGGGAGGGATGTTTAGCTGGGTGGCATGCTGCAATTTGCCCAAGGCAGTTCTGTAAGGAGGGGTGTAATTCTATTATTTCAGTTCCACGACCCCTACCTTGAAACCCACTCTGACACCTGTACTGAACTGCAGGTGTTTCAGATGTGGGAAAGAGAAGAGCCCAGATTGCCTTAGAATGGCGGTTTCCTCTTTAAGCAGCTCTGCCTTGTCTATCCATCCCCAAGTAACAGAGCTCAGACACTTTTTAGTTCCCTCACCCATAGCCCGTTCAATGCAGTTGAATCTCCTCTCTTTTAGCTTCCATTTATCTTGCTTCTTGAGACCCTGGGGGACTCAGCTACCTGCCTTGATGCCCTGCAGTAAGTGCCCACCTGAAATATGACTGGCGGGTATTGACCCTGTGCCTCCTGAAATGAGAACCTAGGAGCTCTGAGTTCATTTGCCTGCAGTGTATTCTAGGGTGTCTGGTTCCACCATAGGAACTTAAGGAAGGAGTTCCACATGCCACATCTCATGGTTATTGCAGGAGCCACAGGACACCATGGCATCTCGAGCTCTTGGCCCTGACCAGAACCCAGTCTACATGTCAAGAGTGGGGCTGAAGGAAAAGCCAGAAGATGATAAATAAAGGGATTTGAACGGTCAAAGTCCTTCCCAGAAAGGGTCTCTTATTACCATTATTCAGACTGTATTTGACAAATAGCAACGGAGTTATCAAACTTTTTGATACCTGTGACCTGACTGGAGGTTTTTGATGTTGAGAATTCAACAGATATATGTGATCCATATACTTCCAACATGCTATGTGTCCTTCATTAACTCATTGCATCTCTTGGGGTCTCCATGCTCTTAGGGTGCAAAATGAAGTGTAGGGATAGAAACAGAGACTTTAAACTATTCCCCCACAATCTTAGGGACCTTAAAGGACAGGGTGAAGGGAAATTAACGGTCCCCATCCCATTTTTTCCCTCAAGTGATTGTATAGTATGTAATTCTCCATTTGAAGGGTGGACAAGTTTCTCAGTAATAGAAATAGAATGGACATAAATTGGCATTGAAGAATTGTTTATTTTATTATGTGTGATGCTGATCTTATTGTGCAGTTTTGAGACCCTCAAAATGTTAGAAGTGCATACTGAAGTATTTCTGGATACAACAACATTGTGTCTCTTTGGTTTGTTGAAAAAGTAGCATGTCACAGGTGGGAACAGGGGAGGGGTATTAGAGGGAAGAAGATTTGACAAATTATGACAATTGTTGAAACTAGGGGACAGAACTGCTGGGTTTCAATGCATTTTTGTCTGTCCCTCTGTGTGTGATGGAAGATTTTCTTAATTAAAAGCTGAATAATTGAGAGTTTTAGCGCCTTAAGAAGAGTTGAAGTCATAGGTCCTGGTATGTTCTGTGAGCTGATAGGTTTCCAAATATTAAGTCTGTACCTTGGAGAGGTTTAGGGATTCTCCTAAGGCTGCGCGGAAATAAGTTGAAAACTAGGACTCAGGTGAAGCTTCAAATCTTAGGAGGTCCCTCCATGCTATTCTCTGTATACCTATAGACTCAGGTGACTGAAGGTCCTAGGAGAGCTCCAGGGGAAAGGACAAAAGGAGGAGAGCCTTACTTAGGGCCAAAGATTGCCTTACTGAGCAATAAGAAACTTTTGAATGGGAGCATTCTTTACTCTATGGAACATTTAGCATCGTGGGTTCCGTGCATAAGGGCTTCCTTGTATGTGCTAGTCATTGATACCACCTAAAACATATTGTAGCAGTATACACACATATGCACAGGCACACACATGCACATTTTCACATATTCCACTTCTCATTTCTCTACCTCATCCCTCTTGTTTCTAATTACCCAAGGAGCCTTCTAGAGCCTTCTTGAACCCTGAGGGAATGCCATACTTGCAGTTGGCTAATCTCAGAGCTGAACCTATCAACAGGCAAGGGGAAGGGAACTGTGTTTACTGCAGAGGTATTTTGTAGTGACTGACCCTAAAACTCAGGAGTCACACAAGAGTTTCATTCCCAGATTCTCCCACCTGCAGGTTGTATGACCTTGAGCAGGTTACTTAATATCCCCGGGCTTCACTTTTCCCATCTGTAAAATGTGGATAATAGTGGCTCCTGCTTCATGGGCTTGTTTTGAAAATTAACTGGGCCTTCATGTGGAAAACGCTTAGTAATGGAATCTAGACCATGGGTAAGCACCCAGTAAATGTTAACTCCTATTAGTATTTTGTGTGTCCGGCCCTTGCTACACTAATTATTTCTAATTTTTTCCATAGCTCTGTGAGTTTGATGTCTTCATCTCCTTTTGGCAAAGTGAGGAATTGTCTCTCCCTCCCTTACCACTTGGGAAAGATTTATTGCTGTCACATTACCCAGAATGAAAAACGAAAGACAAGCATTCAACTTATTATTTTACATTGCAAAAGTTGTGGGTGCTCATGGTAAGAAATAGAAGAAATATAGATTGAAAAGTATGAGGCAAAGTAAAACATGCCCTTCCCCTGTCCTGACACTCCACAAATATTTATGACACTTGCTATGTACTATGTATTGTGTCAGACTCAGAGAGCAAAACAATGACCAGAAGGGGAAAATATCCCTCCTCTCAAAGTTTAGATTCTGGACCAGAGGGGTCAGGGTAGCGACAGGACTTAAAAGAATATAGAAATAAACCACAGACTGTCAGGCAAATGTTTTTGAAGATAATAGGGTGGAGCAGGGAGTCTAGGTAATGTTGGGTGGGGTAGTGCTGCAGGAAGAGTTAGATTTATCTATTAAAAAATAGAAAATAATACATAATAGATTTATCTATTAAAAATCAATTTTTTAAACTTTATTGATTCACCATGAGATACAGTTACAAGCTTTCGTGTCTGAATTACAATCACACAATGATCATATACCCATCACTCCACCAGCGCACATTCCCCACCACCAATATCCCCGTACCCCCCCCTTTCCCACCCTCCCACTGCCTCCATGGCAGACAGTATTCTCCATATTCTCTCTCCACTTTGGGGCATTATGGTTTGCAATGCAGATAGAGAGGTTATCATGTTTGGTCCTTTATTTACTTTGAGCACACATCTCCCATTTCAACCGATTCTTCCAACCATCATTTTCTTAGTGATGCCTTCAGGAAGAGTCAGATTTAAAAGTGAGGAAGGAGTCAATGATGAGGGAAAGAAATGGTGCAGAATCTAGACCTTCCAAGAGAAAATCATCGTATGTCAGAGAAGGAAGAGCAACGGTAGGTGCTGTGTGTTCTACACCAGTGCAATCGTTAACTTTCTGTGAGACTGTAGGCAAGTCACTTTCCCTCTTGGGGCCAATTTTCTTTATTCCAACAATGAGTGTAAGAAGAAGTTTGCCTTTGCCCTGGAGACACTTCTGGCAGTGCTCTCCTGAGATTCTGTCATCCTAATCAGGACAGTCCTGAGACAAAATTGTAAAATTGGCACCAGTCCCAATTTTCTTCCCTTTCCGGTACATTTTCCTCCACTAGATGGTGCCTGTGTCTGTCCCCCTTAGGGGCCAAGTTGCCCACATGTTTTTCAGTTCCCACTTCCCCAGCGATACTCATTCTGAAAATTAGACCCATCATTTCTTCTTGCTAAGGCATCATTGGTTGAGAACACTTAAAACGTTTTCTTCCCTAAACATATGATTCAGTGCCTCCTCAAATAGCTCTTATCAAAAAAAGTACCAATGTGATGGATTTCTGTCAAAGACTGACTGAAGACATTATTAAAGGAATATTGGTACTTCCCAATAGCTGGAAGTCATCTTCTTAATAATCTTACTAATTATAGCTTCCCAAAATGTCCAAAAATTTTCACTGATTGACCTTTCTACTGATCCCTTGCTTGGCTAATGGTTCAAGTACTCACATTTCATCATGTCTTACTATATAAAGAGACCATTCCAGACAAGTTCCTGGACATCAGAATAACCCCCTGACCTTTTATTACTACTTACTGTGTTTATCAGATCATTCCATGAATTGAAAAATGAAAGCTCTGGAAAGCTGTCCTCTTGGGAATTCCCAGTATTGTCATTAATCAAGTACTTACTTTTTGCTTGCTCTTACCCCCAGCCCCCTCCTCACTCTTACCACATTTACTTTGACCTCTTAGGTTTTTCTTTCAAACAAGAGGGAAAAAAATAACATTGTTATCTTTCACAAATGCAAGCCTCGTCTAACCAGGAAAAGTAGAAAGGTTGACCTTGTTTCCATCTCAGAGAATGAGAAATAAGTTCCAGTTTATACTTGATTTTAGAGAAAGCAGAGATAGGATGTCTCAGAGATGCGAGATCACAGAGATCATAGCTTGGGATCTAAATATGTAGGGAGGAAGAACATAGGATGCAATACAGTGTTCTAGAAGGTCAGAGGGAGAGTGAAGGAAGGCAGGGGTGTAGGCTAAGCACCGGGGATCGTGGTGGTCTAAGCTGAACTGGCACCTTTTAGTTAAGAAGGTATTTCTGTATCTGTTCCATAACCCTTTACCCTTAATTCCTGTTGCTCTGTAATCATAAAATGTAGCTAGGAAGAATATCACAAAGTAAGTTTGTATAAAGGCGTCCATTGCCTCCAATGGGATACAAGTCTTTCAGTTACAAAGACTGACAAATAAGTAGAGAAAGACACGATAATAGAACAATCAGGGGAAAAAAGATGGCCTTGTTCTAAGAGATGCAAAGTACATCAATAGAAAACAGAAAATGAATACATACTGTACCCTTTTTGTGAAGCAACATTCATGGGAATCCAAAGAACCAAGATATACTAGTCAGAACGACTCGTCTAAGCTTTTAGTTTCATAGAAGCAGAGTTGGAGGAGAAGCTGGGTGAGATCCTGCCTTTGAGTCTCAGACCACAGCTGATTTCCTTGTTTCCAGACTTTATTCTTTTTCTTGTGAGTAATACACCTCTTTGCCGATGACTATTGTTTCTTTTTAAATTCCCCCCAACATTAGACTCCTAGATCCCACTATCCACTGGAAATGTCACGTGAACTTCAAATTCAATGAGTCCAAATCTGAACCCTCTTCCTTTTAAAAATTTCCTAGGATACCAATGTCCTCAGGTAGTATTATGTATTCTAGATAGATGCCCCACTATACTCAATCAGTCAGCAGTATTAATCTACCTGCCTCTTTAGCATTTGTATAGTCAGATTCTTCATATCTTTTGCTTTGACTATTTCCGGAGTTCACTCCATCCCCATCCAGCGTCCAGTCCTATATTCACTTCAACCTATCCTATAACTCCACAGTCAAGATTGCTTTAAAATGTAAATCAAATTATCACCATTCACTAAAGAATCCTTGATAGCACTGTTTTTTTTTAAAAAAAGATTTTTTTCCAGCTACGTTAGATTGTTTCCATATCTTTCCATTTTGCTTGTGTGTTTCCTATAATCCTGTGCATCATGTAAAGAACACAGAATCCTCTACAGAATTCAGCTCAAGGTTTCCTCAGATCATTTCCCAAATGTAAGTTGCTCCCCGCCTCCATCCTTATCCAGGATGCCTTTTATGCCTATATGAAAACACTTGGAATAAGATCTTTATCGCATTCAATTGTAAACCCCTGTTATGGGGGTCTTCACAACTTCTTCCCTGCCTAGCACAGTGCCTGACTTGTTTAAATGATCTCGATGTCAGCATATAGAGGGTACAGGGGGTACGGTTCTTGCCCTGCATCCAGTTGACTGATTTGATCTCTGGTACCACATATGGTTCCCAGAGCATTGCAAGACGTGATCCCTGAGCACAGAGCCAGGAGTAAGCTCTGAACACCACTGGGCATGGCCTCAAACAAACAAATGAAAAATGCTCAATGTAATTTTGCCTTATGACTATGTGACTGGAGAAGAGAACCAGGTGAGAATTCAATACTTCTGAGAGGAAAGAGCTCAGGAACCTCAGGCATGTTGCATTACGTAACCGAAGCACATGACCTCGTCTGTGCGTCACACTCAAAAACATTACACAGTGGTTAATTCCATTTCCCCTTGAGCAAAAAAAAAAAAAAAAAAAAAAAAAGGCCGAAGGAAAAGAAATCTGGCCTTCCAAAACACAGAGGTAGTGGACAGTGTATTTTTAAAGCCTCCTCAACTCACATTTCGGCTTTTCTAATCCAAGCCACATTTTAGCCTTGGTCTACCCCTCTTGGCCCCTTGCATATTTGCAAAGCATTTGTTTTGTGCGTGCACCGCAGCACATAATCCCAAGCTTTGCTTTCCTCTCAGATTTCCCCCTCTGCCCCTTATCAGGTCCTTATTGGGCCTTGAGTGTCCTGGCAGTCATATCTGTTGCTGGGATTTTCATCCATTTCCCTCCTTCCTGATAGGGGGGCTTTCTGTCTGCTTCCCTTGATCTTATGAGACCTTGTGGTGACCTCAGGATCTGGAATCCTCTATCCACTGTTTATATATCCTTGGGGGATAGTCCGCGTTCTCAGCAGTAATAACAGTAATAAAAGCAGCTAGTTTATAATGAACACTTACTATGTGCTTGCACTATGCTGAATACTATATTTTGAATCTCCGAATTAGGTAAAGTTGCATGGCTTGTTGAAGTCCCCACAGCTAAAGTCTGGTGGAACTAGGGTTCAATTTAACTCTATCCCTAGAAACAGGGCTTTGTGTATTGATTGGTACGTAATAGTTGTCCTGTAAATGTTCCAAAGATGATGAATATATAAATGAATGAATGACACTGGCTAATGTAAACATCTTGAAATTGTTTGTAGAATGAGAGGGGACGGAAAGAAGGAAGGTCGAAGAAGAGGGAAGAAAAGGAACAGAAAAATCTGAAAGAGCATGTTTAAGAGATTGTCTGAGAAATCCCTTTGTTTATCAAAAATGTATTTTATTTACAAGCGACTTTTGAACAGAAACAACTTTTTCATCTGCCAAAGCACATTCTACCTTTGGGGACGGACTTTGAGGACATAGATACTTATTTTAGAGATGTTTTTGCTCTTTCTGGATTCCTGTTTTGGGATATAGAGCCTGGGACATGTTTCTGAAGCTCAACAAGATACAGTGTCACTCTCTGAGGAGTGACCTTAGGCATGCTGAGTCAAAAGCAAGGCTTATGTGGGTGATGATGATACAGAGACTTTGGGGTTCTACTAGAAGACTGCTTCTTCAAGAGTTCAGCTATTTTTTAATTGAATCACTGTGAGATGCACAGTTACAAAGTTGTCCATGATTGGCTTTCAGTCATAAGATGCTCCAATACGATCCCTTCACCAGTGTACATTTCCCACCACCAGTGTCTCCAGTTTTGGATGTGCTCTTTTTAGAGATGATTTTTTTCCCCCTGTAGCTCTTAGGATGACTCCTTTGGAATAGCTCCATCAGGCTGATTTTATCTGATCCTCTGAAAAACACATATTACATCTTTCCCTGACTTTGAAGTTGGAAAGATATGAATGGCGGCTTTATCAATTCTGCTTTCTTTAGAGATGGAGAAACCAAGGTTCAGGCAAGTTGACATGCTGAATTAAGCTAAGAGGAGGTGTGCAAATTAGCAGCAAAATGATAACTGGCACTCAGATCTTCTGGCTCCCAAATCAGAGTTCTTTCTTCTGTATCACAGTTTTCTTTGACAGTGTGGAACAGGAGTTAGGCGTGTAGGTTAACCATGAAGTTATTAGGGAACTTTGTACAGATGTTCAACAGTGTTTTACGTATTTCTTACTACCAAATCTCCATCCTAGGCATTCTGTGAGAGTCAATAAGAAATGAAAGGTAGTTCTTCCTTCTTCCTTCCATCTTTCTATCTATCCATCCATCATTCAGCCTGTCAGCAATTTTACTAATGATTATTGAGCATTTTTGTGTCTTTCTTTGTGTTATGCAGTGAGCTAAGAGATGGGGTTGAGAAAAAGAACACGGCAAACTTTCATCCCTTAAGGATTTATAGGTCCTTGTGGCGGAAGCAGACTGGTAAACAGATACATGACATCATGGTAACTGCTATAACTAAGCAATTAATAGAGTGCTAGGGAAGCACAGAGGCAGAAACACTGTGTTGTTGAATGTCTGTGTTTGCTTATGGGGGTTAGAAAGTGCTCTGAGATTTTAGAAGCATAACAGAATTCCTTCTACCTGCAAAGAATAGGGGTGAGGGGCTCATGCACAAATGACACATAAGTGTCTGTAGGTGCCCACCCACAAGCCTGGTCTTGCATATGACTATATCATGCATATAATTTCCAGTGCAGTCGTAAATCAACTTTTGATTCTTGTCTCTGCCAAGGATAATGACCCAGAGTAGCTTTTAGCAGTATGACAGTAGGAAATGATTAGATAATTCAATTCATCACCATCAACCAACAACTCCTAAAAATCCCTCATGTGCTTGTCTCTCTGTTGTGATAAGCACCATAGCATGATTGCCATCATACTGTGCCTCTCCTCCAACCTGTCTCCAAGGCTCTTTGGAGTAGGTAACATTTCTGCCTTGCTATGCTTTAGTCATGTAACAGAGACTTTGCCATATCTGTTAGACACTGTTAAACACCTGAGTGAATCAGAAGGGCCTCTCATAAGATATGACAGGTTACATAGTGGTTGGTTTAAAGGAAAGTGGTGGGATATCTTCCTCTAACACCCTTCCCCCCCAACACACCCATTCCAAACCCCCCAAGATCAAAGGGTGCCCACCCCCTGGGCAAAATAGCTCAGATCTTAGAATATAAACCAACATCATACATGCACACGGCAAAGAATAAAGTAGATTACAAAGAAAGAACAGAATAAAAACAGTTTAGGGTCTTTCAGATGCAGAGGGCAATGTAGGCAAATATATAACAGGAAATTGCCAAGACTTTCTTCTTTAAGGCTACTTGCTGAGTGGCTAATGTGAAATACCCCAGCCTTTGCTCTTCATGTACCCATTGAGTGTTGAGGTGCTTACTAGTCATAATGTCTCTAAACATGTGGTTCATATGTTTAGGAGCCAGGGTGGGGGAGCGATATTTTATTGAATAAACGGCCAGCCTGTGAGCCCCCTGAGGGCTGTCCAGGTAACCCTAAAGATTGGACAGTTCTAGTAAGTTTGTCTCTTTGTGTGTTTGTCTCATTCTCTGCAACTGATCCCTGCTGGACAAAGGTGGAAGGTGCCAATCCAATTGGCATTTATGTGGCAAATTGCCACAACAGGGTGACATAAGTGGTTGCTGAAAAAAAAAAGGTACTTTGAGAAATGTCCTCAAGGCCCTTAGGAAGTTGTCACCAATGCAGGTAAACACTTTATAAATACCGTTAGGTTTGTAACATGTGTATCCTTATCATATTTCCTTATCATATTTCAACTTTTTTTGCTCTCCTTTCCTTTGTTATGTGCCAATGTAGCATTCTGTTGGCTTCTGGTCCTTTGTTTTATGATTTTCTCAACTTTCTTCAATGCTCTACCTGAGAGAACTGTTGGCAAACTAGGTATATTTATGTAAGATTTACCTATGATTTCTGGCCATCCTCACTGTATCTCAGAGAGAAATTTCAGAGACTAAAAGAGCAGGACACTGTTAAGAACCATGTATGCCATGGTCAGTTCACTTTCTCTTGCACCCTAGAGAGCTTTGACAAAGATATTTTTGTAGCCTCTGTATGAATATTCTATGTATATTCAAAATGAATTTGACCCAGTCTCCTCTCTCCTAAGAGGGAGAATCTGATGTACACAAGAGACAAGGAAAGTTTGCCAAATACCATTCTAGATTGGGACAGAAGACTAAATTCTAGATTTTTGCCTCTTTCTTTTATTCTGCCATGTTGTCCTGGGATACATGTCCAGCTCTTTTAACTTGACCACAAAAATTTTAGATCATTGTATTTTGTGGTTGGGTAGCACCCAAAATTTCTCATTGTATGTGGGAACTCAGAAGTCCAAAGAGGGGAGGGATGGAGATAATACAAAGATTAAAGCATCTTCCTTTCATGTGGCTCACTGGTTTGGTCCTCAGCACTCCATATGGTCCCCTGAGCAATGCCAGTCATGATCCCTAAGCTCAGAACCAGGAGTAAGCTCTGAGCACCACTGGGTGTCCCCAAAATGGAGGGAGGGAGGGGAAATTTTCCAAGATCCTCTGTAAGTCAATGATAATACCCAAAGCAAAGTAAGGGGAAAAAGAGGCAAAAGGGGAGAAAATTTTCCAAAATCCCTGTGTAGGACATTCAGAGTGCCAAGGCTTCCCAAAGAACCTGTCTCCATTGAGACAACAAATATATAGCATATATTCATCACTGTTTTTTTTTTCTTTTTGTGTCACACCTGACGATGTTCAGGGGTTACTCCTGGCTCTGCACTCAGGAATTACTCCTGGCAGTGCTCAGGGGACCATATGGGATGCTGGGAATCGAACCTGGGTTGGCCGCATGCAAGACAAACGCCCTACCCGCTGTGCTATCGCTCCAGCCCTCATCACTGTTTTTAAGTGCAGCTATGAGCTGGTTTCTTGCTCTCATGGACTATAATCTTATCAGGAGAGACAAACAATAAACCAGGAAACAGTGTTATATACTAATAGTTAAGAGTGATAAATAGGAGTGCTCTAGACAATGACTGGAGTAGATAGATATTGCCTTAGTTGGCAAGGCTGAGGCTTAACAAAAGAGGAACATATTGTATGGTGAGGCAACTTCTGCACATTGCAGGAGAAAATGTGTGAGCCTTAATAATTCCCTTATTCCCTAAAATCCCTTAACAGTGCTAACATGTTAGATCAGCAGAGGAGGGAAATGGGGGGTTCTTGCACTTGGGTCCAGTAAAACCTAAAGAGATCAGTGAATCCTGATACACTGTGAGCATGTGAATTTTGCATGATGTTTTTCCTCAGGAGAAATTCAGAAATTTTTATCTGTTTCTTAAAGGGGTCCCCAAATGACAACTTGAATGCCTAAAAGCAGGGGGCATTCAAGGTCATTTCCTGAAGCCTGTTCCCAGCTCTACAATGGGAATCCTCTCAGAGCTCTGTGAAAATGAGAATGTTGATGTTGAGTTGTCATAGCAGACTGAGGAATTGCACTTTCCTTCATCTGTACCCTTGTCAGAGTCAATAGAATTTCGTACATTTTTTCCCCTTTGAGGAAAAGTTAGTTTATTTCTTAGAAATATAATCTACAACTTTGTTTATTCAAACTCTGGTCTCTTAGTTTCTTTGAGATTTAAAATAGTCAAGTTCACTTCAAATGTGGCCTGAGGTGGTTTTGACCATAATTATTCACTGTGGACTTTACCCATCAATTTATGAACCCAACCATCTGTCTACCCGGACACCCATCTCACCATCTACCATCGTTCTTCGTTCTGTCTTTCCTTTCTCCCCCTTTCCTCACTCTTTCCCTGCTTTCTCCTCCTTCCATTCCACTCATCACTCCATCCTTTTATCTCTCCAGCCTTCCTTTAGTCAAGCCCTCATCTCTCTTTCCTTTCCTCTGTGCATGTAATATTTCACAAATCAGGTTAGGGCAAAACTTAGGGGGTTCCGATTCTTGTTTTTGCTTTTGATACTATACCCAGTAGTGCTCAAGGCTTACTCTTGGCTCTGTACTCACAGCTGGGGGACCACATGGGATGCCAGAAATTAAGTCTGAGTGGACCACATGCAAGGCAGGTACTCTACTTGCTGTACTGTTGTCCAGCCCCTCAGTTCTTATTCTTATGCTGCTGTGAATCCTTGAAAAAGTTCTCTGAGGCACTTCTCCATTTACTCCTTAATTTCTTAGAGGGTACCATGTGAAAACCCTACTCCAGAAATTGAAGACTATTTTGAAATAATAATGTGCTCCTATGTAATTCTGTAATTATGAATATATTAATGGGGGCACACTCTAGTTCCAGGTCTACAATCCTGGTGGTCTCTTTACTGACACTAGTATTTTAGATCAATAATAGATTACCTACACTTAGGTCAACTGGCAGTTGAAACTAATTGAAAATATAAAATAGGGTCAAGGCTGTTCAGGATTTGAGAAGGGGCAGTCTGCATAAAGGGGCAAAGACTAGTGCTGCCAGATATTTAGCTTCTCGAGCTCTTTGCCACCCCCCATCCCACCCTCCAATGCCCTTTGAGACTGATTCTGAGCATTCATGTTCATCTGAACTCCTGGATGCGTGATGTAGCAGGAAGCCCTCATGGCATGGGGTTGTTTCAATTTCTGAAGCATTTTCGACATGTACCTATCATATTCCCACTCGCCTTGTAAAACAAGCATTTTCATTTAATACAGAGAGGTCTTTGTATTCTCAACAACAAACACATGGTCGAAGACTGGCGGATACAACCTGCTTTTTTCTCTGGTGTTCCCTCCCACCCCTCTCTGTCTGCCTTTATAAAGCCCAGTGTCAGCAGAAATATCTGTTTACAAACAAGGGCTCCAAGAGAACTGTATCAGTAGCTCAAACAAACGTCTAAAATATGCTCCCAACTCAGTTTTTGGAAGCTCTGTGAACAGTGTGGATCTCGGGCCACAGCTTTCGTAGAAGGCTTCCTGCCTTTCCATCTTTCCATCTGTCTTCGTGTCTGGCTTGCTCTGTCTCCTTCCATTTATTCATTAAAACCATGAGAAGCCTGCACTGGAGAGGCTGTCGGATGCTGGCCTGGGTCTTGTGGATATCTGGGAAACAGATCCCAGACAAGGAGTTGCTAACAAAAATAACATTTAAATATATCCATCCTGCAGTGTCGTCTGAAGAGGAGACTCACTGAGGAAGGATGACTGATTGAGTGGATACGATAGCCACATAATGGTCAGGTACTAGGTTATTTCTCTTGGATTCTCAGAAGGAGCTCTTATCCTTCTCACAAGCATCTAAGTCTACTGTAGCTTCCTATTACCTGCACATAGTAATGACAATAACTAACATAATTTGTACCTAGTACTGTGCATAAGATATGTGCCAGACACTGTTCAGAGTATTTTGTGTGAACTCTTTAATCTTCATAATGATCCTGTGAAAAAGATAATAGTATAACTTTAGGTCTCCACATAAAAGAACTGAGAAACAGGAAGGTTAAGTGACTTGCCCAAGTCACATAGCAAACACAGTAAAGAAAAGGTCTCCAGATCCACGTTCTGACTGCTTCCCCCAGAAATTTATAAACCCGTCTAAATCAGAGCTGAATCTTGTAGTTTCACATACAACTTGCTCCCCAGACATAGTGTTGTATCGTAGTTTTTTGGAATTCCTTATGCCAGGTTTCTTCACCTCAAAATATTTAACATTTGGAAGGGATTAATCTTTGAAGTGGCAGTTTGTTTAGTACTTCGTAGGGTGTCCAGCTACTTCCCTAACCACTATACACTAGATGCCAGTTGTCATCCCTCTTTCCCTGTTGATATGCTCAGAAGTGTCTTCAAAGGTGTTTTCAAATGTTCCCTGGAGTGTGGGTTTGGGGGGGCAGTTAAACCTCCACTGTTGACACTGTTGAGAGTCATTATTGTACGTGTATTCTTCTGATTAAACAGAATTATCTGGTGTTCCTAGAACACATATTCCCACTGCTGTGCTTTTTCACATTTGATTTCCCCCTTGACCTTGCAGTGTCCTTGGCCTCCTACCCATCAGTCTTGATTCCAGAATCTTTCAGTTCTTCAACCCCTTTCACAGCCAAAGAGGAAATACTAGCCTGTCTGGGTGACTGATCTGCTTGTTTTTATGCTTTTTGTTGGGGGAAAAAAAAAAAGGTCATCACTTGCAAACTTTCCATTTAAAATCCCCCAAAGATTCCACTGAAGTATTGAGTTAAAAGCTTGATTCATTTCATGCATTCAACAATTACTTATCGGGTCAACCGTGTGTCAGGTCCCAAGCTAAGCTCTGAGAGTATGAAGTCAAAGGAGATAAAAATACCTGCCCCTCAAGAGTTTATGTGATAGATAATCAGCTGGAAATGATCCTAGAGATCAACTCTCCTGAGAGTCAAGTAGATGGAGAAACCAAGTCCCAGAAGGTAGATGATATTTGACTAACGCCAACTAATGGCCAATCCCTGAGCTAAGCTAGATCATCCTCCATCTAGTAGAATAAAATTTAAATCCAGAGCCCAAGGAACATCTAAACTCTATTTATCCAACTAAGCCTTAAAGAGCATCTCTAAGTTGATTCCTAATTCATGATTGGTCAGGGTGGGGGAATATGCCTCAACATTAAAGCAGTTGCCTTACATGTATAAGGTCCTGTGTTTGATTCCTAGGTATCACATACACATACGTGATTGTTTAGCAGATCTTAAAACAATCAAAAGATATCATCTAAAAAGACTATAATCTTCTCTAGTCAACATTTTACTTATAATTCACATTTTTGTTAATAATTCTTAATGATAAGTGACTCCAAATAATAAGTGAGCACTGGGAAGAGAGTCATAACACATTAATAATGATCATTTCAGCTTGTGACCTTAAGTAAGAATATCATAAAATCTCTGACTAATGATTTTTTGTTCTCTATGGACTTTCCAACTCAAAACCACCCAACTTTCCGTACTGTTAAGGGGTAAACTTCTAATCTCTTGGCATGCCATTCAGAGACCTTATCAATGCAGTCACAGACAGTCCTGGATTCTTCTCTATTCCTCTGTGCATACTTAGTTTCATCAAATGCACACACCTTCCCAGACATGTACATCCCCAGAAGGTGTCCGCAGAGTTACCTTCCAGTGACTGTTCAGCTCTTCTCCAAATCTAATGCTCCATCTTCTGCTAGAAGCTTCTTATTCAGACTTTTCCCATCTAATTCCTTTTCCTTGTGCCAGTCTCAGCACATGTGTCATTCATTCAGTAAAACTTCTGAGTCTTCTAACCAGATCCAAATGTTCCTTCTGCTAAGTTTAGTTTCCTTTTACAAACTCTTCTAGAACTCGCTCTATCATTCCTTATTTATTTATAATAAAAAAAAACTACGCCACTCCTCATCTATCAGTTGTCCTTTGATAGGATCACATCACATGGAAGTTTGGTTGCTTGGGTTTGAGTTCCAATTTTGTGACTTGCCCACAAGTTAATTTAGAGTGTCATGGGTGTTATTATGATTTTATTTTATAATTTTATTTGAGGCAATTTGGTTTAAAGTACTGTTAATCATAGGGTTTTTGACCACAGTGATCGGACAGTGGGTTGGAGGTTTGGTTTGCATGCAGCCAACCCAGGTTTGATCCTTGGTTTCCCTTATGGGTCCCCCAAGCCCACCAGGAGTGATCCCTGAGCACAAAAGAAGGAGTATGCCCTGATCACCACCAGGTATGGTCCTAAAACCAAGCAACATAAAACAGTGATAGTGCTTCGTGTATACAACATTCAACACCACATACTCCGGGGTGTCTACTTCCCTCCACCATTACCTCAGTGCTTCCTCACCCCCCACCCCCCAGCTCCTTCACTCCCTGTTCTCCCACTGAGGTGAGCTCAGCTCTGTAGACCAGTTTTTATTTTCTGTTGCTCTGGCCATATGTTGTTCACTTACTGTGTTTCTTTACATCCCACATATGAGAGCGATTATTCTGTATCTGTCCCTCTCCTCACTAACTCTTCAGCCTCATACTTTCCGGATACATCCATATGTTTATTGACTGCAAGTTACTTAGGCTTGGACAAGTCATCCAGGCTTCTTGGAGTCTCAGTTTCCCTCCAACAAAGGATAAGAGTACAACCTCTTTGCATGCGTCAGTGTGATGATGAAAGGAGAAAATCCACGAGAAATGCTTAGCCTCATGCCTGGCATTGAGAAAATGCTCTCTCTGGGCAAGAAAGGTTGGAAGTAATTCCACTCCCATGAAGAGGGAATCTGATTATCTGTCTCTTCATTATGACCATTTCTTTTCTGCCGACTTTTCTTTCTAAAAAGCTCACCCCAGGCTGTGTGGGCCAGGATGAGGTGGTGGCAGCGTGCCCAATTTTGTTTCCAGACCTTAGCTCACACTGTCCAGGGCGTGTTCTTCTGCAATTGGTTGTGGGCCTAAGTCAGTGATGAGCTCTGAATCTTTTGGCTCATCTATATGGGGACCTTCCCGTTGCCTCTCAACTACTAGGATCCGCCATCACTGCTCAATACCCCATCCCTGTGCTGTTTTGTAGATGAGAAGTTGCAGTTCAGGTATGGAGCCTAGGTTAGCTCGCACATTTGGTGCAGTCTCTTGAAATCCATCGTCTTATTTGGGTGACCCCCTAAAAAAGTGGCTTTGTTTCTTTTGAAATCAGAAGAACATGTTAATATGATTTTTGTAATAACAAATGGAGCCTCCTGATTGTATTTGTCATTATGCTAATGAAATCATAACATATAATTATATACATTCCTGGAAGGAGAGAAAGTGCCCTGGCCCACAAGCATCAGGATGTACCCATCCTGGATGAAAAAAAATTTTTTTGCCTTATTATATGTTTCTTTATATTCAACACAGGAAAGATATCATTATATATTTTAAGATATAGTAAGAGAATTTAAAAATGCCCAAAGGCAGCTGAGGCTCAGTTCTATAGATGTGAGCTTACCGTTGCCTAGGGACTAGGGGCAAGAGGTTGGGGATGGGGGTTGGAGGGGGTAGGATTAACAAGGTGGTGGGGGCACAGATGGCTGAGGGAAGTGGGGGAGGGTGTAGTATCCGAACATTGTAATCATGAAATCTTAACATTAGCAGCATTGTAAATCACGATGCCTAAAATTAAAAAATATATATATCTATATCCAAGGGTGCAGGATTGGGAGAAAAGGAACTTGCCCACGATGGACATTATATTCGTGGGAAATGTTCGTGTCTTGTCATCTCCAATTTAGAAATATTTATTTCATTCGGCACCTCTCCTTCCACTGATGAGAAAAGGGAACTGGGGAAGGGGTGAATGTTATCACAAAGGGATCTGTGATCCCCAGGCACAGTTCTATCCCAACATGACAAAGTGGTTCTTTTCCGGTTCCTTGTTACTCATTTTAGTATTTTACACAGTGGAAGCAAGTGGCCAAGGTGGCCAGATGCTGTTTATAAAGATGGAGAGCTCCTCTCAGCATCCCTGGCCCTTGAAAGCTTTCTGAAAAGTGGTACCCTTATCTCTGACACTTGCTGAGGGATCAGGGAGAACATTTAGGGCCTTAAATTATCGAAATAACCTGGAACACAGTCTGCTCCAGGACAGCTCCATCATCAGCCCCTCTCGGTTGGGTCCTGGTGTGCCTCGGTGACTCCAAAGATGAGCAAAATGAACCATCCTATTCCATCTTCTCTTCTTCCTGCTGCTTCTTAGATCTCTTATTCTTCTTCTTTCCCTCTTCCTCCTCCTCCTGCTCCTCCTTCTCCTTTTCTTTCTGCCCTTTCCCTGCTTCCTCTTCCTTGTCTTCATCCTCCTCCTCTTCTCCCTTCTCTTCTAATTCCCCCTCCTCTGTTTTTCTCCTCCTCCTCTGCTTTTCCCTCCTTCTCTCCTTATTCCGCTGTCTTCCTTTTTCACCCTCTTTCCCCTCCTCTTCTTTCTCTCTTCCTTCTGTTTCTTACAACTTTCTCTTCTTCCTTTTCTCCCTTTGTTTTTCCTCTTTCGCTCCTTTGTCTTCCACATCTTTTTTCTTTGTCTTTTACTTCTCTTCCTTCCAGTTTCCTATTTTTGAGTTGATATGCACCAATTTCCAAAACAATATGTGATAAGATCAACAAAAGTCTCTTAAGGAATGGCATCAGAAAGTATGCAATGTAATAGGACAGTAAAAGGAAAAATAGACAAAATAATCTCAGTTCTGTGAAAGAGGACATATATTTATTAATATCAGAGTATCACCATCATTTCTCATTATGCTGTAAATATTTGTATTCTTTTACAAAGTTTTTAAAATGATACTTCGTGTTTAAAGACAATTAGTCTACTGTTTATAGTTGAGAGAACAGTTGGAATCTCAATACATCAAACTCCCTAGTACACATGCTAACATTTTTTATGTTGCCAATAACAATGTTTCAGATTCTGGTACCTCCATTGTCCTATTAATTCTTCCTATACCTGACTCAGGTAGATAGTATCATTCCCATTGTATAGTGGAGAAAACTAACAATAAGGGTATCATTGCAACATTCCTAAGTCACATAGTAAATGACAGAGCCAACATTTGAATACAAATTATTGGCGTATTACAAGACTGTTACCTTGCTGTGTCTGCAGAGCCTGCTCACCTAGGAGGCAGATGGAGAGTCAAAAGGCAGAGGGAAACTCAGACGTACTTCGAACTCTCAAGAGAGCACTTTGCCATTCCAAAGACATGTCTAAAACTGAGTACTAATAAAGCATGTGCATGGGTTTTAGGAACCCATCAGCACACTACAGTCAGCCTGGCCTTACATCTGGGTAACTTTAAATAGTTTGCAACAAAATGAACGTGCATTTAGCTCTTTTTTTCATAAGCAATCTGAGAAGTCTTCAGGGCAAAATTATTTTAATCCTTGGGGTGCATATAAGGAATGAACTTACCTAAGGTCACACTGCCAGGGGGGTGGGGAAATGGTAAGCAGATCATGTGGTACAGAAATTTTCAGGTGATAATTCTCGGCATGGAAAAAGCAGGGATGGCGCCTGGATGCCTTTTTAAATGTCCCATATGATTGCAAAGAGAACTCTGGCCCCTACCTCTACTTGCATGGCCAGCATAAAGGCGACACCTTAGCAATCTGACCTTGAAAGTATCCCCAAAGAGTCCGTTTCAGTGCAGTTGCCTCTTTTTTCTCCAGGTGACAGAGCTGTCCAGGAGGTTGGAAAGTTTGGTATAAGCATCCAGTTATTCATGTTTTATTTGAAACCAAGGAGGTCTGGAGGGATGATGCTGCCAGAGAGCAGCCCCTCAGGTACCCAGTTCTCTGACCCCCCCCCCTTCCTCTAAATGCTTTGGTGTACAGGGTCGTTTTGGTCCTCCTCCTTTCTGAACCCAGGGCGAGACCATGGGTCCACTTAACCCAAATCTGTCTGTTTTAATCACTCTCCTCAGGACAGATAAAAGCTTTCCATAGGATTGCTCTCTCAAGCATTCCTCTTTGGCTTTGATACTGGCCATTAAATCATGGGAGGGAAAACAAAACAAAACAAAACAAAAAGGATCAGCTTCAACCTTTAGCTTTTCATTCTTTTAGCCTCCTGAAAGAAACCAGATTGTTGACCTAAATTCCCCCTTTCATCCCCACATCCTCTCACCTCTGCTTCTCTTCCCCTGCCAGATGTCCCACAGCTCATGCAGATCCTTAAATCTAAGGCCCTGAACCTGCCTTCCTTTCTCTCCCCATCCCAAGCCCCCCCACCCCCCGCCACTCCATGCCCTTTACCGCCCTCCGTGGGACCCATGACTGGGTGGTCTGGAGGACCAGGTATCTCAGCATCACCTAAGGTGGAGAATGTAGGTCCTCTGTGACCATGTGGTGTCAGTGGTCTCCTATTTAATCTAGTAGAGAAGGTGAGGAAGCACCTAGGGAGGAGGAACTTGATCAGGGGCCACAGCAAATGTAGTAGAGTCACAAGAACCTTCATCTTGGGCTCAGAGGAATGGCTATGGAGGAACAACCTCCTGGAGAGGCTCTTTGACTTTAGCGGCTGCTGCGGCGCCCTCATTCTCAAGCATCCTTGGCGTAAAGCTCTCTGTCCCTCAGTTTCCTTCCCCACCGAAGGAATGCAGGTAGAGCCCATTTCACTGCCTCCAAAGTGGGGCTGAAAGTGCTTTGCACACAGGCTCTCCCAGGCACATTTGTCATTATCATCATTACTTGAAAATGTTATCTTGACACAGGCAGAAACAACCTGAGTGTAGTGTCCTCTCCTCCCACTTCCACTCTCCCAATGAGAGAAAAACAAATAACAATATGGACTTGATTAAAACGGTCCTCCTTAGTTAATTCTTCTGCCTCCACAGGGAGGAAAGTCAAATGTTTTCAAAACTGAGTTTGTGGGAGGGATTCTTTTTTTTTTTTGGAGCCCACCCAGTGATGCTCAGGGCTTTCTTCTGGCTCTGCACTCAGGAATTACTCCTGGGACCATATAGGATGCTGGGTATTGAACCCAGGTCAGACACATGCAAAGCAAGTGCCCTACCCACTGTACTATCTTTGTCGCCCCAAAGCTGAGTTTGTATTTAGTTAAAACATCCCCAGGAGTAGAGAAGAACCTCAAAGATTGAAGGGAGGGGTTTCAGCACCTTTAAATTGTGGGGGAGTTGTAGATGACCATTTTGGGGAAGGGGAGTCTCCCCAGCAGTTTAGAAGCTCAGGGACCATTCCTAGGACTGCTTAGCCAGGTTACCCCTGCTTAGGGGCTACCAGGGGCTATACCCAGCAGTGCTCAGAGGGCTACCCAAGAAGGCTGGATGCAGAGTCTCTCACTTGAAAGCATATGGGCCTCTCCATTTAGCAGTCTCCCTAACCCCTGGAGCGACTACCTTGCCTCTTTGTCTTCACATGGTTGCCCATCTCTGTGTCTTTGTTGTGAGTTCTTATTCTTAGGACACCAGGCATACTGACCCACCCCCCGAAAGTTCCATTTAATTTGGTTACCCCTGTAAAAAAATCCTTTCCAAATATAATCACATCCTGTGTTACCTGTTGTTAGGACTTCAGTTTCTACATTTGGGAATGGGGTGGAGGGCACAGTCCAATCCCTGATAGATGCAAAAGGACATCAGAGGGAGGCAGCCATGAGGGAGACATCAACTTTCAAGAAAGAGAGCATGGCACAATAGACTGTGAAAAGTTTGGAACAAATCTAGGTCCCGGCATAATAGGAGGCTGAAAATTGGAGCCCAGATGTTGATGGACAAGCTCCAGAAGTCATTATGAACTCCAGAGAGACAGTCATTATGAACTCTTGGGTCCCAGCAACAGGGGCATGCTAGAAAGGAGAGGCAAAGGTCCAGTAATAAAATCCCTTGATTCTTAGCTAAGTGTTAGTGTTTAGATAGAAGAAGATAGGGAGAGCAGCCTCCTGACATTCAGTCCCCTTCCACTGCTATGTCACGATGCTAGGACTTACAGAACTATTTATGGAGAGGAGACATACCTTCAAAGAACCCAGCCAGGTAGAGTCACTGGGACTTAAAACAATGATGTGTTTAAGACATGGGCCTGGGAATCCTTGATGGGTTCGTTCATTTTCTCTGAAGAGAGGTGAAATTGCCAGTGTTGTGGTGCTGATTAAGTGAGAGAATCAGCGTGCTCTAGAAAGTACTTAATTCTTTTTTTTTGCTTTTTGGGTCACACCCAGCGATGTTCAGGGGTCACTCCTTGCTCTGCATCTCAGGAATTACTCCTGGCAGTGATTGGGGGACCATATGGGATGCTGGGAATCGAACCTGGGTCAGCTGCGTGCAAGGCAAATGCCCTACCTGCTGTGCAAGGCAAATGCTCCAGCCCTAAGTACTTAATTCTTGAGAGAGGATAACATGATCTTTTTTTTAAAAAAAATTGAATCATCATTAGGGAGACCCTTACAAAGCTGTTCATGATTGGATTTCAGTCATTCAGTATTCCAACACCCATCCCTCCACCAGTGTACATTTCCCAGCACCAGTGTCCCCAGTTTCCCTCCCACCCCCCACCCCCAGCTTGCCTCTCTCTCCCTCTCTCTCTCTCTGGATAACATGCTCTTATGAAGAACAGACACAGAGTTGGAGAGACAGTACAGCACGATATAGGGTGCTTGCTTCGCATGCGGCTGACTGGGGTCATTCCCCAGCACCCCACATGGCCTCCCAAGCACAGCCAGAAGTCATGACTGCAATGACAGGAGAAAGCTCTGAACATGTCAGGATGTGGCCCCAAAACAAAAATAAAAAGCAAGAAAAGAAAAAAGAACAGATAGCAATGTTTTTTTTTTTTTTTTTTTTGCTTTTCATCACTGACTCTCTGGAGCTGGTCCCTACTAGCTACCAGGCTCTGATTTGAATACTGAGGCATTTATGTGAGACATGGATGTGAGAGAGATAAGTATTGGATGAGGAGGTCTAGAAGCAATTGTTTCTGCAATCAGACAGGGGAGAACATAGTGGACCCAGACAAGGAAGAACACAGTGAATGTATGAAGGCACATTTGTATCTGGTGTCGAATGGTGCCACGCCAAACAAAACTGCCACGTTGTACTACACTATCTGCAAACTAGTCCTTGGAGAGTGACTCCAGAGCCTAGAGGATGGTCTCAGTTGCCCCAATCAACTGTTTGTGAGGCATCTTACAAACCATCTGCCTTTAAACTTGTCTCTATCAACAAGTTTTTGATAGAGGCTTAATGGACACACGAAAGAAAAGGAGGTAACAAAAATAAAGAAACAATCAAGTTTTAGTGGGTGGTGGTGGTGGCGGGGGATATGAATTCGTTTGCACAGAAAGCCTAGTTGTAGGAAGACCGGGTACAGAAGAAGAGCCAGCTGATCAGGGCCTGAGTGACTGTTAATGTGATGCCCAGGCAAACCCCTTTCTTGATGTGGGCCTGGCTGTCTCTGTGTAGCTGACCAGGATGTCTGATACATTACGGGCCTGTGAATGGGCACCTCTGCATGACCCTGAGGCAGGCTTGGGACAATTAGGCATAAAGTGTATGCTCAATGGCCTTTGGTATCCACTGTGAACCACCTCTGGTACCACACAGATGGTGCTGCCTGGACCTCAGACTCAAACAGACCCTCTGAGTTTGTTTTACTGTGTCAGTATCTTCTTGGGGAATGGTAAAGAGGCACCAGGTAGAGGTGGGAGTGGGGGTGCACATTTGCCCTTCCCTCATATCCTTCAGAAAGAAGAGTGCTGGTGCGTGTCCTGGATGGAGACGCACAGAGGAGAGGGGACAAACGCTTACAAGAACTGGGAATGACTCAAACATCCCACTCAACTCAGCATGTCCTTTCGGGCCTGTCCTACTTCCAAGGAACTGTTCTCACGGTGACTACACAAGTACTAACACTGTAGGGGGTCATTTAATCTGTGATTCTACAGAGGACACAGAAATAGCGTGTGTGTGTGTGTGTGTGTGTGTGTGTGTGTGAGAGAGAGAGAGAGAGAGAGAGAGAGAGAGAGAGAGAGAGTATGTGAGTATGTGTGTATTTTAGGCTGGTGGGGCAGAAATGCCTTCCTTTGCACCCCCTGACAACCCTCCCCCACCCCTCTGGCATGTGGGACTGTTGATTTGATGAAGCTATTTTCATGCAGAAATTAATATGCCTTCATCCCTCTGCTGCCCGCTTTCCCCCCATCCCTATTGAAGCTCTGTGATTTCCTTTTTCCACTGACACTCCAGGTCCACATTTCCCTCTGAACTTCTGAGCCTCTGCTTCTAGATTCTCATTTCCCTTCACATATTTGCTCTTGGTTCCACTTAAAACCCTCTTTGCTCTTCTCTGCCTTCTGGGTTTAGTGACCTCATAGTGGCCTGTGGGCTGGAGGGCAGTGTCAGGCCTTTCTGATACTGAAAAATAAATTCTTACCCCTTCCCTCTTCGAAGTCTCTCACAGGCACAGAGGTGGCCTGAGCTCCATCCCGAGCCCCTGGAAGGTTCTGAACTGAGAGCGCCCTACAGATGTGTAAACATCTTACCTTGCTCTGCAGGCTAGACACTTTCCAAAGGCAACAGGAAAACCAGAGAAGAAGAGAGCTCCTGGCAAAATAAAAACCCACCGGAAAGGGAGAAAGCGAGGGGGAGAGGATCCTGTTTCAGATGTGAATTTTCTCATTAGAGTTTTCTGTTTGAGGGAAGTGGGGTTAGCCTGGGAGAAAAGAGGAAGGTGAGCTGAGAGGTGAGATGGGGCATGTCAATGTGTCAACGTGCACCCTGCCACCCCCCCAACATTAGCTGTTTCTGGTTTACATACACAGTGAGAAGCAGCAGCAGATGGATCTGGGAGCAAGTTCCAAATCTGGAGTCTGAGCTTGGACTTTGGAGAAGTCATTGGTGAACAGTATTTTTGTCATTGTTGTTTTTGCCACACTGTTCTTGAGGCTTACACCTGGCTCTGTACTCAGAGATCACTCCTGTAGGATTTGTGGGACTATGTGGGGTACCTGGGGGGTTGAACCCAGGTTGGCTGCATGCAGAGTGAAAACGCTACCTACTGCACTATCACTCCGCTGCCGCCCCCTCCCAGTTTTGAACAATTTCTGAATAACAGCTGTGCCAAAGGGGCCTCATGATTTCAGTCAGTTTGGCAGTGGAGCCCTTCTACTTTATTTGAACCCTTGATTTTGGGAGCCCTTCTCCTTTATTTGAATATCCTCCTCGTAACCACCGTTGTCAGGCAAGATGTCTTCAGGTTACTTTCTCTGGCCTTTCTGAATTTTGTTTCTAGTTACTTTTAAGGACTGTTCACTCTCCACTTAATCTCTAGTATCTCAAAAATATACTTCTCTGTGGATAACCCTTATATATATTCTTGGATACATGCCAAGAATATATCTCAGTTTTTTGTAAAGAGAGGTGCTGATGAAGGGATTACAATATGCAGAATTGATGAGTTTGTCTCCAATGTGTGGGTGCCAAATTGCTGTCATCAAGGATCAGAGCTATAGTACAATGGGCAGGGTGGTTTGCCTTGCATGTGGTTGACTCAAGGTAGATCCCCAGCACCCCATAAGGTTCCCTGTGCAACACCAGGAGTGATCCCAGAGCTTAGAGCCAGGAGTGGTCACTGAGCACTCTTGGCCCACCTCCCCTCCAAATATCTCTATCATCAGAATTTAGAGCAGATTTTTCCATAAATCCTGTTCTTCCTACTCCAGTAAGCAGGAACTTTCAGTAAGAAGTCTTCTGCTTTTATCTGTCTTTTAGCCAGAGACATCCATCAGCACCTCTAATTCTGTTCATCCTCCAAATCTCTACCTTTTCTCTTCTCTTCCCTCTGTAGAATCTTCCACGTAAGTCTTTTCTGAGGTACTTACCGAGTACTGGCCTAGGCAGGTGTGGTACAAGGTGCCAGAGCAGGAGACCCCTAGTGCAGCAATCTTCACCCCAGGAAGCAAACTTTCTGGGAATGACTCCAAAACCAGAAAACAAGTTCCCTAAAAGCCAGAGAGTTTAGGGAAGAGAATGAGCAGCACTCGCATGGGCTATCAAGGAGAATTTCTTGGAAAAGCTCATTTCTATTTCTGTTGAGAAAGAAACCTGGAATCAGAGGGCAGCAGGCTAGTCAGGTGCAGGGGAATGTCACTCAGTCCCCATCTTTCCCAGATGGAGAACCAAGATCTCTAAAAGCCCAGGGCACTTGGCCAAGGTTGTACTGCCTAGGAGAGTAGGTTGACTTTGGGGAGACTCTGCCCTATACCTGAAGAGGGAGTGGGAGGTGAGGTGGAGGCGGACTTAAATGCCCAGCCAAAGCTGCCATCCATTTATGCGTCAGCTGTGAACAGAGAGATTTATACGAATTCTAAGGCCGAAGTGCCCACAAAGGAGGAACAGCAGCGTGGGCCTCCTCTATTGATTTTGCTGGAAGCTCTCCATGCTCATTTGATGAGCACTAATGGCAGATGCACTGTCAAAGTTATGGTGACCGCAACAATCCTCCAGCTGAACATAGGGGCTATCCTTCTAAATGAGCATCTTTTATTCATTCTCCTCCCACCTGGCCTCATACATCATCTGACACTGAAAATACACTCTTAATTAGAGAGTCCTCTTCCCCATCCAACAGCTTTGTCTGTGCCAAGGACACTGGGTATCTTCCAGAAAGGCTGGGAAATGGGGGCTGGTGAGTAAAAAGATAATTAGAGCCTGAGAGAATCTGTTAAGTGACTTCCTGGGGCTCCCAGATTGAGTCTAGAAATGTCTGGCTTGGAACTTTCCCAAACACCTAACTAAAATTGGTAGCACCTCCACTATGGTGCAGTTCAAATCTCTGATGTCATTGATAAAAAGGGGAGGGGGGGTGCAGAGCACAGGATAGAGGGCCCCAGGATCTGATAGATCTAAGGTCCACCTGCCAAACAGTTGACATTAAACCCAATCTCTTTGCTGCCTTTAATTCTATTATTATCTTATATTCAATGGGAAGCTTAGCATCACTGTCTTGGGGGTGTTTTAAGAATTAATAAATTAATGTATACAGTGACCACACCATAATGCCTCACCTGTGATAGAGGCTTGAAAGATTATGCTTATGATTATTAACGTGCTTTACGTGTGAAGAAGGTGCTCACTGAAAAATGTGCATGCATGCCGAAGAAAATCAAACAAAATTTGGGTTTGGTAAAATTGCCAATGACTTTAAAGTTCAACAAAAACCTGGGTCTCCACTCCCTCCCTTGTAAAGGGATAGGAAATAACGATCTGGAACAGCCTTTCTGGCACAAATATTAAGCATGTCTATCTTTGAAAATTTAGATTAGGACTCCTATGAATAATATCTTTATATACCTTGACCCTCACTTCTTCTGACCCGCTTTACTGAAAATCTAGAACACTTACCATTTGATGAGTGCTTATTTCTGGGGTCCATCCAAAATCATGGGTGTCTCCAGTAAGGATCAGACTTCTATGTGAGCATCTTTTATGTACCATCAGTGACCATTACCCACCTGTATTATTCTACACTTAAAATACTCTCTTGGATACAGAGTCCTTCTTCTTCATCCAACTGCTTTGCAAAAAACCCCAAGATTTGTGATGTTGATCATAATGAGTGCTGCCATACTTGTTTCATTTTGTTCAAACACCCATATTTCAAACAAAAATATTTCTTGTAATCTCCATTCCAGTAAAAATGAATCACCTTGCATTTAAGTGATGGTTGCACCCTCTCCAAACTCAACTCACTCTCCTCTGGGTCCCATGAGTCCTTGATTTACCCTTGGGTTAGTCTCAGAGGCACCACTGGCAACTGCCAGCACCTCCCCTCCCCAAGAGCACATGCTAAAACCACAGGTCTAGAGAGAGTATTTGGATCTATATTTTATCAGGGAGAAATCACTTATCATGACCCACTTCTTGCATCCTTTATTTATTCCTCTTTTTCTTTTGGGGCTACATAGGGCTGTATGACAAGTGTTCTTATACCTCACGTGACCGAGGATGGGTCGTGGGTATTCACACCATCAGTGACCAAGGCAACAGAGACCCACGCTACTTTTTTTCCTTGAAGACTGACCGGGCTCGACAAGTGACCACCATCCATGCCCACCGCAGCTACCTCCCAGGCCAGTGGGTATACCTGGCTGCCACCTACGATGGGCGGCTGATGAAACTCTATGTCAATGGTGCCCAGGTGGCCACCTCTGGAGAGCAGGTGGGTGGCATCTTCAGTCCACTGACCCAGAAGTGTAAAGTGCTCATGTTGGGGGGCAGCACTCTGAACCACAACTTCCGGGGTTCCATTGAGCGCTTCAGCCTGTGGAAGGTGGCCAGGACTCAGCGGGAGGTACTGCTGGACATGGAAATCCAGGGGCTCCACCCTCCTCTACCTCAGCTCCTTCTCCAGGAGAACTGGGACAATGTGAAGCGTGCCTGGTCCCCCATGAAGGATGGCAACAGCCCACAGGTAGAACCCAGTGGTGTCCACAGCTTCCTGCTGGACACCAATTTGGAGCCCCCTCTGTGTGGGCAGACATTGTGCGACAACCCCGAGGTCATCGACAGCTACAACCAGCTGCCTCGCTTCCGCCGACCCAAAGTGGTGCGCTACCGTGTGGTTAACTTGTGTGAGGATGGCGGGGAGAACCCCACGGTCAGCCGCCAGCAGATTGACTTCCAGCACCGGCAGCTGGCCGAGGCCTTCCAGCACTACAACATCTCCTGGGAGCTGGAGGTGCTGGAGGTGAGCAATTCTTCCCTGCGTCGCCGCCTCATCCTGGCCAACTGTGACATCAGCAAGATCGGGGATGAGAACTGTGACCCCGAGTGCAACCATACTTTGACTGGCCACGATGGCGGGGACTGCCGCCACTTCCGCCACCCCCCTTTTGTGAAGAAGCCGCAGAACGGGGTGTGTGACATGGACTGCAACTATGAACGGTTCCACTTTGATGGCGGAGAGTGTTGTGATCCTGAGATCACTGATGTCACCAAGACGTGCTTTGATCCAGACTCTCCACACAGGTAAGGCCACAGGCAGCAGATGCCTGGTTAAGGTCTGATCGTGTGCCCCTGCTAGGTAGGCCAGGCCTCTGTGTTCCAGGGGGGATTCCGGGAATAGCCCCGTTCACATAGCAGCCTGGTGACCCAGGCTGACCTACCGCTCAAGTCATGGTAGGGACCAGAAGCAAGATGAGCCTGTGGTGGGAACATTGCGTACCTCCTTAGTATGGGAAGCTCAGAACACTGTCTGCTCAGAAGCTCGGTCTGAATGGGAGAAATGAGCTGAGGGTAACACGCTGTCCTACCCAATGTGGTGAAGGTGGGCGAGATCTGTGTGGCTCTTAAGTTTTATGAGTTAGGACTAAATAAAGCATAAAATCTGTTTGCACTTGCCCTGCTCGGAGTGCACGGTGGTCACACTCAACGCTAGTGACTCCATAAGGGACAGAGCAACATGGGAGACTCCCATTGAGTTGCAAGTTTTTGTTGGGCAGTGTTGGTTAAGCTGGGGTCACAGACCTCAATTCAGATCCTAACTCTGCAATTTCTTTGCTCGGAGACCACTTGAAGCTATTTCCTTGTCTGTCAAATGGGAATCCTAGGGAAAGCTGCTCTGAGGGTTTATTGAGAAAGGGCTCTGTTCCTCCCACCATATTTTTACTGATTTATCATTAGTTTACAATTGTGGGAGTAGAGCCTAACACCTATGGGTATGTATCAAATTTCCTATGCCCCCCACTTCAAACTTTTAGTACCACCAGGAGATTGACTCTCTCTCTCTAACCGTTCTCTCTAACTCACACCATGTCCCTCAAGTAACCCCACGTAGTTGTAACTGAATCTAGGAATGGAGACTCTCCTGTAGTCTCTTTTTCTGGTGAGATGGAATTATCTATGTCAGTTTAGTTATTGCTATATAGTTAACCTTGAACAGGTTTACTGATACCTGGAATTTCTTATAGGCAGACAATGCATGGTATTCATAAAAACAGTATCATAAACATGTTTTTTCTTCTTTTTTTGTGATTTTCATTTCTGCAGAGGGCATGGTTCTTAAGTCGTGCTCAGGGGGCCTGGGACCCCTCTCAGCTATTCTCAATCAACCAGATAAGCATCTAGTGCTAAGGGCTTATGGTGCAGTGCTGTTCTAGCTATGGTGCTGTGATTATACAGGTCACTGGGGTAGTACTTTAGGGTCTCCAGGGCCATGTCTGGAGGATTTTGGGGGTGGATAGGGATCCCTATCCAAAGCTACACTAAACAATGCTCAGGGGACCATGTGGTGTTGGGGGTTGGTTGCCTTTCTGCAAGGACTGTCTCTCAGTCCCCTTGTGATTTTCTTGATTCCATTTCCTTTCCCCTGCCTACTTTATGGTAAGAAAATGGTATATAATACTTATATAATATGCAAAATACTTGGTTCTTTGACTATGTTATTAGCAAGGCTTTCAGTCAATAGCAGATTCAGAGGACCTAAGTTTGGGGATGTCAAAAGTTACATGTGGATTTTTGACTATGGAGGACCCAGGTACTCTGAGCCCTTATGCTGTTCACAGGTCCATTGACATGGTGCTGGGTTTACTGGGGGGAGGGCATTTTCCGTAAGACATATCCTAGAGGAAGAAAATCACTCTGCAGCTTGAATTTCTCAGTGAAGGTCAGGGTGTCATCTGACTGTCTGACCTGGGGGAGAAAGGAAGGCATTCATGATGGTGAGAACTTGGTCCACCTCTGAGAAGGCAGGATAGGGTTCTTCTGTGTCCTCACTCAAAAATGCCTCACATAGCCCTTGCTGTCAACTACCCACTCTAACCAGCTGCCCCAAAGGGAAACCCAAAGGTTAACCCAAGGGTGAGCCACATAAGATGGGATCTAGAGGAACACGTTCCTCAGCAGAGAGACAGTCAACATTCGCTTTCCTGTTTTTCCCGGATTCATGCTGAACTTTTCCATTCTGTTCAGCACGCAGGACCCTGGACTTGCTGATGGCTCCAGTGCATTTGCCGACCTCTGCAGGTTTTCTGCTGACTCTTCTCTTTATGCTGCTCCCAAAAGAGCAAGGGCCTCCCATACACAGACAGAATGCCTCCGTGAAAAGGAATGAGGATGCTGGCAGGAGAATGTCATGCCTGGCACCAAGCCAGCCAGTCCGTTAGCTCAGCCTCCTGGCACCAGGCAGGTCCCTGGACTCTCACCTTGGCTCAGAGGTGTGAGCGGTCCATGAGTGAGGATGCCTTAGTGCATGGCCAGTTCCTTCCAGGTCACCGTGCACTTTCATCTCTGCTCTCATTTGGGCTTTGGCAGAATTTGGCAAGGAAGACAAGACAGGGATTAGTGTTTGCCTTTGACTGATGGGGAGTCAAATGACTTGACCAAAGTCATGGGTCAGGAGACTCATTCGGCTGAGTCACAAATGCAGGTCTTCTGAGATTAACGTAGTGAATGCTCCACTAAACTAGGCTCCCAGGAGGAAGCCAGGGACTCAGGCAGTGTGGACAAGAGGAAGGGCAAGGGGTCATAAATAGCAGGAATCTGTTCACCCATTTGGACATTCATTCATTCACTCATGTGACACATTGTTATCCAGCATCTACCAAGTTCCAGGAAAGTGGGTACTCTGGGCCCTATTTTACTGAAGGAAATCCAGAAAGAGGAAACGATTTGCCCAAGAATGCTTAGCTACTAAACAGAGACTCTATTTGAAGTCAACCAGCTCTGTTGACTTCAAAGTTCCCACTGAGGTAGCATTTGGAACAACAAAAGGCAGATAAAGGCCAGAGGTGGCCAGTAAGGTAGGGAGAAGCCTACTGGGAAGGATTGGATTAGGACCAAGGGTAGCTGGTCTTTGTTGCAGGCCCTGTGCTCCTGTGGAAGGGCCATGCGGCTACAGCCCCCAGATACAGAAAGCACTAGCAATATCTACCAGCCTCCTCTCTCCTGAGTCATGGGACCATACGCCCAGAACATCAGTGAGTGGCCAGATGCCAGCAGTGTGACCACTTTCAACAAGGCCTGTTGGTTTGCTGACTGGGAAATCTCTGTGCCCTGGGTGAGACCCACAGTCAGGGGGTCATCTCCTGACAGAACTGGGGTTACTGGGTTCTGGATGAATCAGCTCTGCTTGCTGGGCACAGAGAGAAACCTGGATTAGTATACAGAAAAATATTAGGTTTTGACTATTAAATAAAAAAAAGGAGTGGGAGGATAGTGGAAGAAATTGAGGGAGTCAAGAAGAATTGGAGGGAGGGAGGGAGGGAGGGAGGGAGGGAGGGAGGGAGGGAGGGAGGGAGGGAGGGAGAGGGATGGAGTGGGGAAGGAGGGAAGGAGGGGGGAATTAGGGAAGGGAGGGAGGGACAGAGGGGGAAGGAGGGAAGAGAGGAAGGGAGGTAGGGAGAAGGAGAGGGGAGGGAAGAAGGAAGGAAGGAAGGAAGGAAGGAAGGAAGGAAGGAAGGAAGGAAGGAAGGAAGGAAGGAAGGAAGGAAGGAAGGAAGGGAGGAAGGAGGGAGGGAGGGAGGGAGGGAGGGAGGGAGGGAGGGAGGGAGGGAGGGAAGGAAGGAAGGAAGGAAGGAAGGAAGGAAGGAAGGAAGGAAGGAAGGAAGGAAGGAAGGAAGGAAGGAAGGAAGAAAGGAAAGAAGGAAGGATCATTAACAGGCAGCGAAAATTAGACTGATGTTATTTTAGGTAATTTTTAATAAAATACTTGAATTTAATTCTCAGAGAATACTCTCTCCTCATAGAAAAATAGACAATAAAAACATTTCAATGCTGACTTCTCTACTTATGGTACAAGACTTATGTTGTTTTCTCCCTCCTCTGTACATTATAAGACAAAACGTGTAATTTATGATAAAATGGAATTGTCTTGAAACGAATAAACCCAAGAATGATGAGATTGTGTTAGAATTCTCTAAAAATTCTCAAAATTTTTAATGTTATCTCTCTACTTCTGTGTTCCTGGTCCATGGATTAGGAAGAGACAGTTGCTACTTGGAGTAGCATGGTTACTATAGATCTTTCTGGAAATGTCTGTAGCAGTAAAGCAAGATCCCAGTAATGTACTTGGGAACAATGGAACACATCATCTAAGAAGCATCCTTTAAACACATTCAAACTTATCCTTTGTCTACCAGACTTGGGTCTTCTACGACCATGTTCTCAGGAATACATTTGTTGCTGGAGAAAATTAGTCACAGCAGAGGGCTGCTGGAGATATTAAAAAGAGGTGACCCAGGGGCTGGAGCAATAGTACAGCGGGGAGGGCATTTGCCTTGCACGCGGTCGACCCGGGTTCAATCTCTGGCATTCCATATGGTCCCCCAAGCACCACCAGGAGTGATTCCTGAGTGCAGAGCCAGGAGTAACCCCTGAGCATTGCTGGGTGTGACCCCAAAAGAAAAAAAGGGGTGACCTGGAAACATTCTTAGATGTCCCTGGGTTCAAACCCCCTTCTCTCCTGAGCCAGAGCTGTGCTACTTCATGGTCAAACTGAAATTGGGAGTTTTTTATCTTTTTTTTTTTATTAGAGTGTTTGCTTTTACTTGGACTTTGACCAGCCTCAGGGGATTGAGAATATTAAGGCTTTGTGATCCCTGCTCATCTGCTGTGGTCTGGCTTTCTGATGTGCATCTAACCACAGATACCAGTCCTCATATTCTGTCCTCCCTCTGTTCTTCCCAATGATCCTCCAGAATTTCGGATGGTGACATGCAGAATGAGATTGGAAGAGAGTCAGAGTATGGTCTGACTTCACACTGAGTTGAGCTCCCTTGGCAAAGAGTTTTCTGTATGAAGATAAGGACGACTGATGGAGGCAATGTACAGAGAAGGGAGACTGGGAGTATTAGGGCACCAAGAGGCAGGATATGTGACCATCGGAAGATATTTGGAAGAGAAAAATCCTCACAAGAACTTGACCGTAGGATTGGTACACAGGCTCTTCAAATCTCCAAAGACCAGACCTGTGGGATACAGGCCTGCTCTATCTTTTCTAAGCCATGGCTGGTACCAGGTTGTCAAAATAACAGGAGACAGCTTTGAACTGGGCTACACTTGAGGTCATGCCCAATCAGAATGATCATTCCATAGGAGGGAACCCCCACCACTGCTATCACTTAGGCATAAGCAGCTGGCTGTAGCAGGTTGTAGCACTGATAGGGAAAGTGACCTCAGTGATCCTGGAATGGAACTTAATAGACATTTGTTGGTATGTCATCTCCCCATCCCCCCTTGGAAATAACCTCTTTGCTATCAACTGGGAATATTGCAATGAAATTATTATAAAGAAGCTTTCTTGGTAAGTGAGTCATCTACGCATAGGAGAAAGCATATTGGTAGCATTAAAGTCACATTCATAGGACAGGGGACCCAAAGAACATGGCAGGTTTGCTTGAGGATGCATGGTTTGGGTGAGTGTTGGGAACAGGCAGCTTACCTGAGATGTTAAGTTACATCTTGTTTGGGTGAGGGACCTGGCGGGAAACAAAGGGCTCCCTGAACAGAACAACCTTCCTTCCTTCCTTCCTTCCTTCCTTCCTTCCTTCCTTCCTTCCTTCCTTCCTTCCTTCCTTCCTTCCTTCCTTCCTTCCTTCCTTCCTTCCTTCCTTCCTTCCTTCCTTCCTTCCTTCCTTCCTTCCTTCCTCCCTCCCTCCCTCCCTCCCTCCCTTTCTTCCTTCCTTCCTCCCTCCCTCCCTCCCTCCCTCCTTTCCTTCCTTCCTTCCTTCCTTCCTCCCTCCCTCCCTCCCTCCCTCCCTCCCTCCCTCCCTTCCTTCCTTCCTTCCTTCCTTCCTTCCTTCCTTCCTTCCTTCCTTCCTTCCTTCCTTCCTCCCTCCCTCCCTCCCTCCCTCCCTCCCTCCCTCCCTCCCTCCCTCCCTTCCTTCCTTCCTTCCTTCCTTCCTTCCTTCCTTCCTTCCTTCCTTCCTTCCTTCCTTCCTTCCTTCCTTCCTTCTTCGCTTCCTCCTCCCTTCCTTTCCTTCTTTCCCAATCATTCCTTTTTATTTATTATTTCAATTTTTAAAAAAATCTAGAGGCTGACTTTGTGTCAACCCATTCCTAATCTCTTAGAGCCTCCTATCTAGTATATAAGACCCACAAGAAACACACCAATGCAATCAGTACTGTGTTTGAGGGACCCCAGTCGGCCAAGAGAAGCTGTCACTGTGTGAGCAGGGGAAAAAAGGCATTTTATTTGAACAGTCTGTTTGAAAAAAATCCCACATGGACCTTGGCCATTCTCTAGAGTGATGGAGGTGAGCCAGCAGGCAGAACGCCATCCATCTACAGCCAATAGAGATATCTGCAAACAAGAAGCACTTCACATACCTTTTTATAAATAAAGTAGTAACCTGGATAGTAATAGAAAGTCCCAGTATTAGCATGTTGACACTCTGTATACTCTACTGTGAGAAGATACTGTAGAAAATGCAACCATTTCCTGTTTGAAGCTCTCCAAACTGCAAGCCCTAGTGATAAAGGCAAATTGTACTTTGTCCATCAAGAGTACCTGTATATATGGAGTAGCACATATAGAGCTATAGAGAAAACAAACTACAGAAAATGACTTCTTAAATACTGTTGGCTCAGGACATGTTTTCTTTTTCCTTTGCTTCTTTGGGGGATTGAGAAGTTTGGGGCCATACCTGGCAGCATTCTGGAAACTACTCCTAGGTCTCTACAATGCAAGTTTTTTTTTTAAAGTTTATTTTTATTTTTGAGTCACCATGAGATACAGAGTTGCAAAGCTGATTATGGTCGAGTTTCAGTCATACAATGTTCCAACACCGGCGTACATTTCCTACCACCAGTGTTCCTGGTTTCCCTCCTGTCACCCTCCCCCTAGCTGTCTTTATGGCTGGCACTTTCATTCTCTCCCTGTCTCTATCTCTGTCTCTCTCTGTTTCTGTCTCTCTTTGTCTCTGTCTCTCTCCCCTTTGGAGCATTATGTTTTGCAATAGATACTGAGAGGGTATCATCTTTGATCCTTTACCTGTTTTCAGCACGCAGTTCTTATCGAGAGTGATCATTCCCAACTCTCTTGGTCATGCTGGTCCTTTCTCCATCCCAACTGCCTTCTCCCCCAGCATTTGAGGTAGGCGTCCAACTGCGGACCAGTCCTTCAGTCCTTCTGGTCTTTATTTCTACTGTCCTTGAGTATTGGTCTCATATTATGTTTTTTTTTTAATATCCCACAAATGAGTCCAATAATTATATATCTGTCCCTCTCCTTCTGACTCATTTCACTTACCATGATATTCCTCATGCTATAAATTTATAAGCAAATTTTATAACTTCATTTTTCCTAACAGCAAATCAAAATAGCAATGAGATATCATCTCACATCTCAGAGACTGGCACACATGAAAACAAACAAACAAACAAACAAACAAAAAAGCGAGAGCAACCAATGCTGGTATGGATATGGGGAAAAAGGGAATCCTCATTGTTGGTGGAAAATTTGACAGGCTCAGCCTTTTTTGAAAACAATATGAGCATTTCTCAAAAAGCTAGAAATTGAGCTCCCATATAACCCAGCAATATATTTCTGGGAATATACCCTGGGGACCCGAAAACACAGCAGAAAGGTTACCTGCATGTCTGTGTTCATCAGAGTACTATTCACAATAGCCAGAATCTGAAAACAACCCAACTGCCCAAGAACAGATCACTGGTTAAAGAGACTGTGGTACACTTACACAATGGAATACTGTGCAATGAAAATATTTTAACACCTTACTATCTCTCTGGCCCCCTCCTCATCCTCTTCTCTTCCTTCATTTCTTCCTTCTACTAGTCCTCCCCCTCTCCTCCTCCTCCTCCTCTTCCACCTCCTCCTCTCTCTTCTTCTTCTTCTTTCTTCTTCTTCTTCTTCTTCTTCTTCTTCTTCTCCTTTTTCCTCTTCTTCTTCTTCTTCTTTTCTTCTTTTTTTTCTTCTACTTCTTCTTCTTCTTCTTTTTCTTCTTTGTTTCTTCTTCTCCTCCTCCTCCTCCTTCTTCTCTTCTCCTCCTTCTCCTCCTTTTTCTTTCTTATTCTCCTCCTCCTTCTTCACATTCTTCTCCTTCTTCTTGAAATCTTCTTTACTCCCCCTTCTCCTCTTTCTTCTCCTTCTCCCCCTCCTCTTTTTCTCTTCCTGCTTTCCTCACTTCTCCTTTTTCTCTTCCTCCTCTCCTTTTTCTCCTCCTCTGTCCCTCTTCCTCTTCCTCCTCTTCCTCTTCCTTCTCCTCTTCTTCCTCCTCCTCCTCTTCCTTCTTTAAAAACATTTTCAACTGGGGCTCTGCTTCTTGATTGTTGCTATTGTTTGGACCCAAGTGGCATTACTGTAAATCTTTGGAAGAGAGTACACATACTTTAAAGCTTCCTCCTCAGCTTCTCTGCTTCAGCTTTGCTCTCTGTGCCCCCACCCTCCCATCATTTATAGTTACTATTACATGATTTGCATTTCTTCATTGGGATATAACATTTTTCTGGGACAACTTATATAATGTATACTTCCTTCTGTCTTGTTATCGCTACTTCTAGAAAATATGCACAGCATCAAAAACTTTTTGCTGAAAGTGCAGTAGGAAGGTCTAGTCCTCTTTTGCTGCAGATTTATACTGAGCCCCAAGGAAGGCAGGGAATGAGACAATGACCCAGCCCATGCAGTGAGCATGGGTCTGAACTGAAAATAAGACTTGGGGTCTCATCTTCTATTCTCAAGATATTTAAAGTTCCTGCATTGCCTTGATATTATAGAAGCTGGCAATTTGAAACTAGGAATATTTTTCCTGTGGTATGCTTCTGTTTTTATCCATTATACATATTTTAAGACATTTTAGTACCAAGGCACCATAATAAATGCACTAAAAATCCAATATATGATATCCATCTTAAAGTGCTTTTCTTTGGGGGTGAAATTACATTGTATTACAGGCATTAAAAAAGATAACAATGAGGTCGATGGTTTTAAAATTGTCTAAGTTGTTCAAATTTCTAAATGAAACAAACATGATGAGGTTTATATGAGCTCTAAGGAGAGGTAGTGGTTTGGAAAGTTAGGGTAGTGTTTTTTGATGGACAAGGGGACAAAGTATACCAATAGGTTTCCAACATTCATAGGCCTTGTGGTTGCAGAAAAGTTCTGAGTGGAGCAAAGGGGTTGGGGCAGAAGGGTGATGGTAGGTTGGCTCTGGGTTCATTGAGTTCATGCAGGTAAATGCCACAATTTGTTATTCAGATTGTAGATATCCTACAGTAGGGAATAATTCAGCCATGCTTCAGCAGCTTATTAGCTATGCTTTCTTGGCCAAGTCCTCTAGTCTCATTGCACCTCCTTTTCTCTCTCTTTTGAAAGGGAATAATGATAATAGCTGTCCACATGCATCATAGAATTACCTTAAAGGGCACATAAAATAATATCCAAGCAAAAGTTCTGGGAAGAGTTAACCAGCATGCAGATGAAAGAGGGCATTGTTATTTTTTCAGTAACTTTGTTCATTCTTTTCCAGTAATCACGTAAGAGAAATTGCTTGGAATTTTATAATCAGAATATCAGAGTTTATTTAACATGACTAATATTCATTAAAGCAATAACAGGAGTGGGGTCTGGTGTAGTGGAAAAATGATGTGTGTTGGAGACTGACCAGAGTTTGAATCTTGGTTCTAGTCTTTATTAACTGACTGACCTTGGCCTATTTCTTGCGAAAAGCTGCTGATTTCTCACCTAGAAATTGGGTGAGAATAGCCCTCAGGTGGCATGTCACAGAACGTGAGTGGAATCATCTGTGTAAAGTACGTGGCACTGTGTGTGGCACAGAGTTGGTACTGGAGAGATGTTCCCTGTCCTAAGTACACATGGGTTTGCCCTTATGCATTGTTTTACGGAGTCTGTCTTCCTGCAGACTCATAAAAATGGTCTGGATGAAACTTCAGAACACACAGTGAAGGCATTTACCCAGATTACTTGCATTCTTAAAATGCTATCTCCCTCTTCCTTTACCCCCCCGAACTGGCCACAGAATTGATGTTTTAGAAGAAAAAGAAAAAGATAAAGACCACATAACTTGTCTGAGGCTCATTGAGATTGCAAAGTGAGCTTATTTTGAAAGCAACCCAAATGTCTAGCTGTGGTGGAGGATCTGCTTCCACATGGAACCATCCCAAGCAGCTTTGAGGTTGAAATTGGTCCTAAGGAGTCGTAGGCCAGTTTGGTTCAAGTCCTTTGTTTTCTTTACCTTTTCCAGCTCGTAGGCCTGCTGTGTTCATGCGCAGACATAGACACCCTGTGCTCATCTGGTCTCATTTTCTCTGGTTCTCTTACAGTTCCTCTCCTGCGTTTCCCCTGAACAAAGTCCACCCCCATTCGTAGGTTCCTGTCTGGCCTGCTGTGACCTTGCTCTTTGACTGCTGCGGAGAGGGGTGTGGGCAAGCAAACGACTATCTCCTATGGAGAATTAAAGCAGTGCCCTGTGAGAACAGGGCTGGATCCGTTGAGTCTAGTACAGAGACAGAAACTCAAAGCTAGACACAAACTATTTGCATCAAGTCATAGAATATGTCTATGAACTGAAACAAGTCTTCACTTTGTCAAAGACTTGGTGACGTCCAGGACGAAAGCAACACCATGAACTGTAATGGGATTGATTTACAAAATGTTTGCAACTTTCTTACACCTAAGGAATGGCGTCTGTCTCCGCCCTAGCCCGGAGCCAACTAGCAATAACCATCATAGTTGACCAGTGGCTTTCATTCTGTGTATGCCTTTGGACCAGTGGTTGAAAACCATTGATGAAGAGGATTTGCTGGAGTAATACCAAGATTATCTTTGAAATTAGCCCCTAGCATTAGTGAACACTAGGAATTGACACATAAACACTGTAGATGGAGGATTTTCCATCTCAGGGAACTGATGACTTCTTATTTATAATAAGAAGTCATTTATTTATAATATTCTTATTTATAATATTCCTAGTTTTCAGCCCTCACTTAATCGTGAGAACCTTGGGACAGGTGTCGATATTGAAGAACCCTAACCACTTTCTCTGAGGGACCATTTATTCTGTCACCTATAGATTTCATTCCGTTACTCCAATGTTTCTCAGTCTTTTTCTGACCATGCCTGATGTTAACCATATTTCCTTTCTGTGGCCCCCCTGCCCTACTGGATAGTTCCTCATTCTCATGCCTTGATTCCCTATTTAAAAAAACAGATTTTTACCTGTTAGTCTCTTACAATATGCTGGGGTTCCTCAGAGAGCCACCTGCCCTAGTTGAGAAACTGCTCTGCTCCAAATCCCAGCACGTGCCTTATTCTAATGCCTTCATCATCCTAGGAAAAAAGCACCCAACACGAAGTTTATTCATTTCTAATACAAAACTCATATATATATATATATATATATATATATATATATATATATATGAGATTTGAGGCTAGGACTCACTGGGAGGCTCTCCCATGTTCTTGGGGAAGAACTAGAAGCCAGAGGGTGACATGCCCTTGGGCTCAGGACCATGCTGAGCAGTGTAAGAGGTAGGACATGCTGCTGTGATCCCTGCTTTAGCAGACCACACCTCTCAGTACTTCTCAATGAAAGTTGGAAATCCTCCCCGGGATCCTCCAGGAAAGCTCCCCATTGTGCTGAAACCAAGGTGCTTATTTTATCACCCCTGTCCTGTGTACATTTCTAGCTCCCGTGGGAGCGCCACTGCCCCAGGGAGAACTCAGCAGGAACAGTTGGGTTTTTTCCACACTGGCTTTGGCTGATTCAGCATGTTCCTTTTCTCTTGTCCCCACACTGGTGACACTGAGCCCTTGTGATAGCCTCAGCACTTGGTCAGATGCCTGCCAGGCTAGGGATCAAAGAGTGTTCGGGAGGGAAGAACTACAGACTGCAGTGCATTTTGTGTTAGTGAAACATGGGTTCCCGAGTCGATGACAGCCCTGCTTGCAAACACTGGGTGATTTCCACCTCCTGAGTGGGAAGAGCTACGCTTTCAGTCTCACTTCCCGGAGCCTCCACTCTCACTTTTTGCAGCTGCCACAACCCAATCTCACTCTCTGGGACTTCCGTTCTCACTTTCTGGCACCTCTACATCCCCACTCTCGCTTCCTGGGGCCCCCACTCTCACTTTCTGAGATATCCACTCTCACTTTCTGCAAACCCAAACCCAGCCTGTAAGCAGCAGTGTTTTACTCATGGCTATGTCCACATAAGTCAGACAGGTTATCTCCGACTTTTGTTTCTGTTTTTTTGGAATGAGGGACCCTTTCTGTCTCCTTCACTCCCTGTTTCTCCTTCTCTTTCTCACATGCAAGATGGTTTTGGTGGTGGAGGATAGCGGGGTGATTGTCTCCGTTGCAAACTTCTGGTGGTTGCAATTCCTGCCCACAGAGGGCAATGGTGGCTACAGCACAGCAGAGTGTCGCTGGCACTTCCAGAGGGTGGAAGAGAGAGACAAGCTCTTTCCCATGGGGATTCATGATAGAAAAACACAGCCTGTCTGTGGCTTGGCAAAGCAAGAGGACGGAAGTGACTAGCTCTTTCCAGTAACTTCCTAGCCAGCGTGGCGTAAGTCACTTACTTCTCTCTTACTTCATATTTTTTTTTGTCTGCAGAATGGGGAGATTTAGATTGTATCCAAATCTAAGATCTGTGCCTACTAGAACATTTTCAAATCAGACATTGTAATGCCAATGATTCTAATCTTGTGGCGATGAGGCTAGAGTAAAGATGGAGAGGGGAAAGGAATATCGAAAAACTGCAAAATGTGACACACAGGAATCACTAGGGACATCTAGGGAAATAAGAGATAGTCCATGCCTTCGAGTCTTTGCTAGTCCCTAAATCTAATGGAGTAGCGCATGTTCAGAGTAGCAAGGAAGGAACCATTATACTGTATGACAGGCTGAAAAAAATTGTACTCACATTACCCAAGTCTCAGCTGAGGCTTAATGATAGTCCCCACCTAGCGCAGTCTGAATGTCTGCTCTTTATTTTCCCTGAGGCCCGGAATGTAGCATCCTCTTTCCAAAAAATCAATTTTAATGTCATTCTACTTTCGACCGTCTCCCATACAAGCTCATGCTTCTTAGCCTTGTTTCTTCATGCTTGAACTCTTGGCTTATCACATGACCTTTGTAAAGCTGTTTTAGAGAGCCATCTAGCAAGAGACCCAAACTTGGAGAAGTTGCTAGACTTATTCAAGGTCATCCAGAGGAAGTGACATCTAGTGTAAGGACAGTAAAGTTCTAACTTGATTACTGTGTTACTCGCTTGTTAGCTGATGTGGGTGGGTGTTCGAACTAAAATCAGAAGTTGCCATATTGACACACTTGGCAGTGATGGTGTTGTTCTGGCTTTCTTAAATGTAGTATTGTTTGATGATATGACTTTACTGCATCACCGTAGGACTGTCATCCTGGTGTTCATTAATTTGCTCGAGCAGGCACCAGTAACATCTTCATTGTGAGACTTGTTGTTACTGTTTTTGGCATATCGAATATGCCACGGCGAGCTTGCCAGGCTCTGCCGTGTGGGTGGGATACTCTCGGTAGCTTGCCGGGCTCTCCGAGAGGGACGGAGGAATCGAACTTACATGACCCAAACTTAAGTGTCTAACTCTTGAGTCTATGGAAATGCCACTTGTATTTAGCACATTAGGCTGTACAATTAATGAAATAGAAGTATTTGGTCTTTATTTAGCTGTACTTCGAGTTTAACGCAAACCACAAAGCTGATGATAAGCTGTCTGTTCTAATAACACAAGGTAGCCAGTTGTATTATTTATTGGCTTTGATTTTGACATTGCAAGAAGAGCTGAGGTGGTGGGGAGAGATTGCTCTGGGGCCTGGAACTTCAGAGCTATGAGATAAGAGCAAGAGTCTGGTGTGAGACAGTCATTTTACTTTTAGGGTGTTTTAGAATACACCATCACACTTCCGTTGTTGCTCCTCCAGTTCTTTCCCCCCCCCACTAATTTTTTTAAAAAGGGATTTGTTCTTTATGTGTAAGGCCCAAGAAACTTTGAGTCCCTGGGACTGTCACAGAAAATACTATAGGATACCCAGAAGAAATTTAAATCTAAGAAGTGTTCATGTTCACTGGACTCTACATGTGTGTTTGTGTGTATATGGGTGTGTTTGTGTACATGTAAACACTGATTATGTGCAAGCACAGGATATGAAGGGAAATATAACAATGAACCTTAGCAACACAGGTGTCATTCAGCCCTCAGTGAATTCCCTGCAGGTGGATAAGTGAAGATGAATAAGTAAAGAAGGCCACACGTCACCGAAGAACATGGGGGTTGGGGACTTGACTCACAGGGCTCAGTGTGGCTTTGAGGCTGACTCCTAAAGGACAAATAATGTTAACCAAGTGAGCACAGTAAGTGTTTGCCAGGAACCAGGTGTTCTGACAACTTTGCCTTCTGGCCTGGCAGTCTTTAAGTTATTTCTAAAAAGACAAATGAGAAAAATAGAAGCTGGGCAGTTCGTAGTGAAAGGTTATTCATTTTTAAATAGTGTTTTTTATTCTAAGTATTTTCATTTATTCCTCTGCAATACCACTCCAATATTTCTTGTTAGAGTGTATGAGGGGCATCATAAATGTGGGGAGAGGGAGGCTGGGCAGGGTTCACCTTTCTAATGCTTTATTTACTCTCTAAAAGAAAAAATATTTTTGTCACCTTTTACAAAAATGACCCAGTGAGAATATTGACTCATCCTGACTCTCTGAACCAGTACTTTTCTTCTTCTCTCATCTAAATCCACAGAATTCTCCATCCCACACATCTCCTGATCTCATTAGGAGGCTCCCTTGAAGAGAGCAGCAGGCCAGTAATTTTCCAAGGATTGACCTTACCTGGGACCAAGAGGTAGCCCATGGGAATTAAATCACCTGCTGGACTTAGAGTTTAGGTCAGCAGTAAGGAGATCTTAGGCCTCTAGAGTGAGAGATGAAATGCTGGAGAAATATTCCAGTAGACCATATCAGAACACAGGCCCTTCACTTCACTTTGTCTTACTCTCCTTCAAATTCAACTTTTTTTGTACCAATCAACAACAAATCAGTCTTTCTTAAATAGTCTCATACCCATGCGCCATGCTGTGAATGATTGCAAATGCCTTCTCCTCCACTTTCTTCCCTCCTATAGTTCATTTTCCATATTCCACTTGAAAGGAAAGAAAATTCGAGGGAAACTGGAACTGGATTGCTTCATTATTCACCATAAAATCTGCCAGCGCATGTTTAGAGCTTTCATGCTACTTCCAATCCTTCTGTAACCTCCTCCCTACTTCCTGGTTTGGTCCTTGATGATGACTCTCACTTCCTCTTGGGAAGGTGCTCCCTTGTGCCCAACTTCATGCTCACTCCAAGTCTGCTCTTTTTATATTCTTTCAACAATCTACATTTTCTGGAACTCTACCATTTCTCCATTTTGATCACCCTTTGGCCAATGGCCAGCCAAGATAGATCATTCCTGTGAAAAACCTCAGTGCCATCTTAATTCCCCTTTATCCTGGAAGCTCTTGCTCTGTTTTCTTGGCATTCAATACCCCCTTTATCATACCACACCAAGAAAGAAAGTAAGATACTAATAGTTGAGGATTTGAGTTGTAGTACTAATAGATTAGGGGCTATATCACACACTTGTTAGTGGAAGGAAAATTTTGGTGTCACCTTATTGAACCTCTGTTTCTCACCTATAAGCTACTGATGTACAAACTTAACACACACGGTTTTTGAAAAACTTTAAAAAGATAGCCCCCCAAAGTACTTCAACAGTGCTAGTGAGTAATCAGCTGCCCTGATGGTGGGTGGGCTTATTAGTAATATCACATTATGCTGTGATTATCTATAATTTATCTTTTTTCCTCAATCAAATTCCTTACTATTTGATAGTGAGAAGGATATCTCCTACTATGAATACTAATTATCTGCATAGTTTGTAGACTAAACCTGGTCTGTGATGGAGTTCTGTTAAATGTTGGGACTGAATGTGAAAGGTGGAGTAAGTGGTCTGCAGGGAGAAAGGAAAGAATGAAGGGAGGCGGGAAGAAAACATTTAAAAGAAAAACATTTTAAAAGAAAAACATTTAAAAATGAAGGAGTGATCCATTTTCAGTTTATCTTGGTGCAGTTATATTTTTCTTAGACTGTGTGTCAAGTTTTGATGTAAAAACTATTATTTGGGAAACCAATCAGTCAAGATTTTGAGAACTTAATAAACTGTTCAAACACATCAAATACCTCCTCTCACAGACAAGAGAGGCAGATTTAGGCATTTCTGACAATGAAACTAAAGCAGGAAATCAAGTGCAGATCACCAGCACCCTTGGGAAAAAGTACAAAATGCAGGTTTTAGAACTGGTCACAGCTTGGAGAAAGCTTGTTATTTGGAACAAGGATATGGATGCAATAAACATTTGGAGATTTATCTTGCTTTAATGACTTGCCTGGGGTGACTTTGATCTTTCTATCTGATAATCACTTTCAAATGGTCCAGTGTGTTCTGAAAATGGAATTGTGGTTCATGGGCTTGTGATCCTCTTTGGGAATGACGGGCTGCAATCAGAATTTGGAAATAGGTATATATTTCAGGACTTGCTCTTTGAGTTGTAGAAACAGGGTAAGGTGCCTGTGAAGAGGAGAAATGCCTTGGTCCAGTGATGGGTTCCCTGATGAAAGAAGCCACAGACATTGGGATTAGAGGCCAGTTTCTTTTGGGGTGAGGGCTGTTCAATCCATAGGCCATGTAGCACCCATGAATAATGCAGTCTGGCTGTGATTAGTGATGGGACAGACACAAACATGAATATGTCTCTTGGGCATGGCAGGTATGGTCCACAGTGATGCTGAAATATCCAACTGTTCCTTGGCAAAAAAAAAGTATCCTCACTCCAACTAGCTCTATGGCAAGCTCAATCAGAATTAATTCATCTTCACTTTCTCTTTATTTTTGCATGTGTGGGACTCTTCTGACACTTTCTCATGCACCACCTTCTGGAGGTTTCATATTCCTTTTATTGGGTTGAATGTCTTATTCCCATTCTACAGAGAAGGGAACAGAAGTTCTAGAAGATCAAATCACTTCCCCAAGGCCATAGGACCTCTTGGTAGAAAGGGGAGGCTCTGATTCCCACTCTCATTTAAGAGGGTTTTTTCTTTAGTACTCTGCTACCTTGTTCTTTAAGCCGGAAATATTTGTTCCCAACCTCTCCTTGGGGTATAATCCACTCTCAGCCATGGTATATCTTCCTAAAGGAAGGGATTGGACACCACCTTAAGACCAACGCACACCACAGAGAAACTAGGAAGGGGAAGGTAAACATTCCACTTGTCCAGCTCCCTGTTCTCTATTTTGCACTGAGTGAAAATAAATAAAATAAATCCCTGGACAGGCCAGCCTCTTTTTTTTTTTGGCTACACAGGGTGCTAAGTAATTACTCCTGGCAGTGCTTGGAGCACCATATGGGATGCCAGGGATTGAACCTGGGTCAGCTGCGTGCAAAGCAAGTGCCCTACCTGCTGTGCTATTGCTCTTGCCCCCAAGGATAAGCCAGTCTTATCTGGCTTCCTTGTGAGCCCGACCTCTTCCCTACCCTTCTTCAACTCAGAGAGCCCTTGTATCCTGCTTCTAGAGTCTGAAAAATCTGAGCCTCCCATGATTTCATTTAAGGGATTTGTTGTTATTGTTGTTCTGTATTTTGAATGTAGTTTCCATTTGCTTCTCTTCCAATAAAACAGGCCCTGACAGCCCTCTCATTGAGATTATTACAGACTTGTACCATCTCAGGCCAGTGCATTTAGGAAATATGTTGTTGGCACTCACCAGTGAGAGAGATGCATAAAGAAAATATTCTAATGACAGTTGAGTTAAGAGAGCTTTGATCTCCCTCCAGGACTGTTCTCATGGCTTTGAAATGCAATTCTGGCAGAGGGCTAAAGTCTGGGCGCCTTGGCACTCTGGGGCTGGGCCCCCTGAAACCGACATTCCAGGGACTAGCAACCTTCCTAGTAGAATCCAGGTGCATGGGCTCCGCAGGGGGGAAAGAAAAGAGACTGAGATACCTCTCCTGAGAGGCAGCGTGGGAAGAAGAGCTAAGTTAGGAGCAGCTTTGCAATTTAATTGACCATTTTCCAAATTATATTGGTTGTGCTGTTATTTAGTCTTTGACAAAGGAAGGAATGGTGTGTGTGTGTGTGTGTGTGTGTGTGTGTGTGTGTGTGTGTGTGTATGTGTATAGGGGGGGATGTACTATAGTTAAATATATTTTGGAGAACTAACTTCATGCATCATCTGCCCTGCCCCCATTTCACATATTGAAGGCCCTGAAAATTCTTGCAATTAAAAAAAAATTGTGTTTATCATTACTAAACAGAGCATGTCCCAAGTCCATTTGACTTGGAATCTCTTTTCCTTGTAAATTCCACCTCCTTGCACAGCAAACTGCCTATCGACTGTGACTGGGAAAACTACGTTTAGTTTACATACTCACTACTAAGTAGATGGGGATGTTGAGCTACGGACTGATCAGCGTGTGGTGGCAATAGAGCAGAGTGGCCAGCTTAAGGTGGGTAGGGCTGGAACCCATCCCACACATGCCTCACCAAGCCATGCCCCCTTACAGTCTCATCCACCTGAAGGAGAGGTCAGTCAGTTAACTAATCAATGGTGAACTTTTGCCACATACAAGATTGTGGGCAGAGTCTGGAGCCATAGCCTTTTGTGTGCCTTATCCGTGGAAAGGGCTACTCAAAGAAAATCTGGACTTCTTTATATTTTTATGCTTGTCCCCTTTATCGTAAAAATTGAGGGGTGAGAAGTGTTGGTCACAGCTAGATTTGCACTTGACCCTATTATTATTTATGTGCTCTCACATCCCTATTTATTCATCTATAAAATGGAGACAAATAATAGGAATATTTAAATATTTTTGAGGCTTTCCTCATGCCAGCTATTGTTGTAAGGTTTTTAGACTTAATATCGCAAGTCTTCTGGACAGTTCAGTGCAGAAAGTGTCAATATCTTGCTTTGTGTATGAAGAAACTGGGCACAAAATGTTAACGAATTGATTGGAGTGACCCAAATACCTACAGGAGTAATTAGATTCAAACTCTGGGGCTTGAGAATGGACAATGTTACCTGATACGTGTAGCCATCTGCTGCATGGCTACAATACTGCATGGAAACGTGACAACATATGTAGAAGCTTAATCAGTGTTGCCTTTCTCCTTTTCTCCTATGATCATAGAGCAGATTGATTCAAATTCTGTATGGTACTTCCAGTCTTAAAGGCTGAATGTGGGATCTTGGGGAAAAAACATTGAGAGATTTGGGTGATTAAAACATTTTAAATTATCCGAAGAAGATTTTGGATCGATATTCGTGCTTTATGAGGTTTAAAAATTAGTTAAACCTAGATGAACATGAGTCTCTCCAATGTCTCTTCCCCACAACCCAGCTTTCTTCCTCTCATAGCATCAGGTATTCAGGTTTTCATGATTTCCTCATCCCTTAAATCCCTGAATTCCAGAGTTCCATATTGTCATAGGGAACAATATGATTAAAAATAAGGCATTCTAGTGGATGCTGGCAATACAAAGTGGGAAACTCAAGAGAGATATGAGACTGAAAGGAAAGAGAATATTATAAATTTCAGCTTGTATTTTATTCTTTAGATAGGGGAGCTTATTCTATGACTCCAGGAGGGAAAGAGAATGGAGGCATCACTACATGCTCTACTGGATGGGGGGCAGAACCGCTGTATAGAGACGGGATTATATAAAGAGAAAAACATTTCTAACTAGTTGGGTGAATTTAACAAGTTCTGAAACTTATTTTAAACCTCTACTTACCTCTCTGGAAAATGAAGATTATAAGACAACTACCTTGGTGTTCTTTAGAAGATTAAAGTAGATGAGCCATGTGAAGCCTGGTCACATAGAATGGTCCCACAAACATTAATTATAATTATTCATATAGAGTCTTATGTACAATATAAAGCTGTCTGCTGGCTTAGTCATTTTTTGTGGGTTTTTTTTTATTTGTCCACTGTTCATTTCTTACCCTATCCATGAAATGGTTATCACAAGGTCCCTAAAGTCCATGATGGTGGTCATAAATGACAGATTTGGGAAGCATAAGAAGGAGCAATGAATGAGACATTGAATTATATGCCTGTGAGGGACCCGAAGTTTAGTGTCTGGTTCTGATGGGAGAGTTATAACTCCCATAAAGGAAACATTATTTATTTATTTATTGCGTTTTGGGTCACACATGGCAGTGCTCAGGGGTTACTACTGGCTCTGCACTCATGAATTACTCCTGGTGGTGCTTAGGGGACCATATGGGATGCCGGGATCGAGCCCAGGTCTGCTATATGCAAGGCAAGAACCCTACCCACTGTACTACTGCTCCCGTCCCTACATTATTATTTATTGAGTACCCATGATGTCCCAGACTTTTTCTAAAGACTGTTTCTTTCTCCAATATGTTCATGCTCCATATATGAAAGACCTGAAAAGAGTAGCATGGGGTGTTCATGCACTTTTCAGTCATGTCAGTCTACAATGGCAGTTACCTCAAATAAAATCTTTCTCTAGTGTATTTTGCAGATAAGAACGTTCATACAGAATGCAGAATAATTTATGGGAAGGATCATGATGGTGTACTGAAATATATATATATGTTTATAAGATACACAGAATTGAATCTGAAACCCATTCTGCAAGCATTTAAATAACCTCAAGCACATGTTAACTTATCTTTCGAAATGGATAGCGAGATACAAAATAGACCTCCAGGACTGTGGATATTACTCAAAGGGCTGATATATAAGTTTTGCATGTGAAAGCCCAGGATTTGATACCCAGCACTAATGTTCCCTCAGCACTTCTAGGTGTCCTTACCCCAAATAGCCCACAGTCTGCAGAAAATGTGAAGGAGCGGTAAGGAAGAAACTAAGACTAGAATACAGGCTATTTCTTTTATGATATATGTTCTTAATTTATACCAACATTATGTGGCCCTGTCATCAAGTCAATATAGCCCTTGGGGTAACCGATTTGGGGGGGCAATAACTGGTGGTGCTCAAAGATTTTTAGGGGAGCCACATTGAATAGTGCTTAGGGCTCAGCTCCTGGCTTTTTGCTCCGGAAGCACTTTTGATGGTGTTTAGGGGACTGCTGGGCATTAAGCCAGGCCATCTGTGTGCCAGGCAAGTGTCCTGTCTACTGTACTATCTCTCTGGGCCAGGGATATAGAATTTGGTTTTAGATACATATAAATTCTAAATTAAACTATTTGCAGGCTGAACAACTTTGGGAAGTCTCTTAAACTCACAAGGGTTTAGTTGCCTTATCTATAAAACAGGATCATCTTCCAAATTGGACTTATTATTATTATTAGGTGTATGGATACAATAATATTTATAAACCGATGAGCAGTTTGCCTGGCACATAGTTGATTGTAATTGAGAAGTATCTATTATTTTAATAGTATCATTGTAAGAATATGATAACCACCAAGGGTTTAAAAATTCTTTTGGTCTATTACAGAGCATACTTGGATGTTAATGAGTTGAAGAACATTCTTAGACTGGATGGATCCACACACCTCAACATCTTCTTTGCAAACTCATCAGAAGAGGAATTGGCAGGAGTTGCAACGTGGCCTTGGGACAAGGAAGCCCTAATGCACTTGGGTAAGAACTAGGACTTTCTGTGGGAAGAAACACTATGTCCACAGAAATATGAAAATTTTGAACAACGGGATGACAGTGACAGTGACTTTCAAACCTATGTCCACAGGTTTATTAGTGATGGTGGTAATGATAATGATGATGGATGTTGTTGTGATTCTGGTAGTGATAGCGGCTAGCAATCTATTTATCAGTGTTTAGTTTATAAAACACCTTCTAAGTCCTTATCTCATTTCCAATTCATGTTTGAATTTTAAGTATCCAACTCTTTTTACTTACTGCTTTCTTCTCATGTCCCATACCTCTTCGTTCATGCAAATATTTTCTCAGCTTGGTGACCACATTATGCTGGCATAGGCAATTATGGGTTGGTTTGGAAGACACCAAGAAATCAAGAGAAAGTCAATTTGTAAGAACTCCATGTTCCACCCACCAACAATACCAAGAATTCTTCTTACATACAAATTGTGCATATCCATAAACAAGACACATGTTTATACAAACCAATCACCAAAAGTCAGAAATGACAATGGTTTCTGAACCAGGTCCTGTAAGTAAACATTGTAGTTCTTTTATTTTGATTCTTTCCATACTTTCTTCCAGTAGACGTATATATGTAGGCATTCATTTTGAACTTCTGCATATTTGAAATTATAGCATACATGCAATTTCATTTTCTTTCTAAATTTAATATTATGCTATCTACATTTTTGTGTGTGTTGCAGTGGTCTTTGTAATTATGTTCCAACCAGAACTTTCCACTTAACATCATAAGGACAGAGTATCTCTCTGGGTGATTTTCATCTGTCATAAGATGATAATTTTAATAGTCACATGATATTCCATGAGTAAAGATACTATAGTTTATTAAACCATTCTCCCTTTGATAGAATGTTCCCCATTACTTAAAAGAATGGAACCTGATGAACATATGAGAACAGCAGGACTCTGCAATGACTGTGGTAGAAGTTTTCTCAGGCCTGCTTCACCTCCATAGATGTACCAAAAATTCATGAACTACTTTCAATCTTGGGCTGGAGCGATAGCACAGTGGATAGGGCATTTGCCTTACCCGTGGCCGACCTGGGTTCAATTCCTATGCCTCTCTGGGAGAGCCCAGCAAGCTACCAAGAGTATCTTGCCCACACAGCAGAGCCTGGCAAGCTACCCATGGCGTATTCGATGTGCCAAAAACAGTAACAAGTCTCACATGGAGACATTACTGGTGCCTGCTTGAGCAAATTGATGAACAACGGGATGACAGTGTCAGTGACCGTGACTTTCAACCTTCAACATGTAAAATAAGAAAGACTCTGCTATTTCAAATTAATGAAGTTGGTCTAAACTCCTCCAGACTGCTCTTATTCCTCAACTGTTTTAAAGAGAATGAAACCAACATGTGTGTGTGTGTGTGTGTGTGTGTGTGTGTGTGTGTGTGTGTGTGTGCAGGTAGATTGAAGTAGAGGTAGGCTAATAGTCTGGTGGTTATTAGCTAGGGAGATTTTATTCTCTAGGAAACATTTGGCAATATTTAGTGAGATGTTTTCATTATTTCAAATGGGAGAATGTTTACTGGCTTCAAATAGTAGAGGTTATTGATGTGGCTGAAACTTTTATAATACTTGTTCAGTCTAAAACCCTAATAATGCTAAAGTTGAGAAATCCTGAATAGCTGATGCATGAGTAGACAGTGTAGACTGACAAATAGACTGTGGTTGGGTAAAAAAAATAATGCATAATGCATCTTAGGCCAACCTGAAGAGGATCAGCTTATCACATCCCTTGTATGTGATATCACATGCCATGTGTGATGTATGGGAACCATGGAAGCCCGGAGTCAGATACATAGATGATCTTAGTAGCAATTTAATTTAGCAGTATGTTTTTTAGGAAAGTATCTTTCTTTCCTAAGTATCAATTTCTAGGGTTTTTAAATTAATAGATTAAAGGCAAGACTCTTTTGGGCACAAAAATGCTATCTTATTAGAAAAGCATCTGAAAGCTCTGACAGAGTCCTAGCAAGGTTGAACAGCAGACTTCTGAAGTTGGAGAAAAATACGCTCCTGATAATTCCATGAATTTCATAGCCTGGCTCAGGACCAGGAATACAGAGGCTATAAATTCATCACATGTTATAGTATTTCAGGATGATGTCAGGCTCAAGCTATTTTACCTTCTAAGAGGAGCGATGAAATGAAACTCAAGCTCTGTGTTGTTGCTCTGTGGAAAAAGACAGATTTGGAGAGGATGATGTAAAATATACAGGGATGATCTGGACATTAATTCAATAGTCTTGTCAGTATTTCTAGACGGCCCATGGATTCTTGCTCCCTGTCAGTGTTGAAGCTTCATAGAGAACCAGAGAATCAGTGACAATCAATGCTGATGTCTAATTTAGAGCTAAGCAGAGATGCAAAATCACTTGCCCAAGATCACACAGCAGTGTGAGACCAGATTGTTGCATAGATTGTAACTCAGGTCAGTCTGATTCTAGCTGCCTCCCAGTCTGGTGCCTCCTTATCCTGAGATGTTGATTATGAACAATTCCTCTGCAGTCGTTTCAATTATGCCTAATTTACTTGAAGCCTATTTATGAATATGTGCATATTTATTTACAAATTAACTATATCTATATACACATATACCTCTTTTTATTAAAACCACTTTTTGTGCTGTTATGGCAACATCCCAGGATAAAAAGCCCTGGGTGAGGGGGAGATTATATTTCTATCATGATTGACAGAAAATAATTGAGAGAGATTTCCTGTCTTAATTTCACTTCCTCTTTGCCTCTGCCTGTACCCACTCATATGCATACACACACATGCAAACACTCTCTCTCACACATCTTTATCTTGGTGCTAGAAGGCTCTGAGCAGTTCAGAATTAATAGAGTTCATGAGCCCCATGACTGAGCCGGCTAACCCTTCTGGAGATGCATTCCAAGATAGAGCTCCCCCAGTGCCTGTTCTGGACTTGCCAGTACAAATCAGCAGGGCCCTGCCTCCTTATTCTTCTTGGGTAAAACCTTGATTCACACTAAAAGTTCACTACTTGCAAAGCTCTCTGACCCACACTCTAACTTTATTTTAGACATGTTTGGGTGTTGACTATTTCTCCATTAGCTTTTATGTGCTTTTCCAAGGCTGCAGTGAGCACAGAACTATAGTGTCCTCTGATTCCGCCAAGGTTTTCCCATCTGTCTCTCTAGGAGAAGCAATGTTGGATCTTTGTTTTTTCTTTTTAGGTCACACCCGGCAATGCTCAGGGGTGACTCCTGGCTATATGCTCAGGAATCACTCCTGGAAGTTCTTAGGAGACTATGTGGGATGCCAAGGATCAAATCTGGGTTGGCCACAAGCAAGGCAAACACCCTACCAGCCATACTATCTCTCTGGCTCCGGCCCCAATATTGGATCTTTTAAGACACAGGATAGACTATTGTGTCTCAGATCAGATTTCACACATAGAAATGCTTGTTAAAGTCCAGACTCTGGACCTGTGGGTCTGTGGTAAGGACAGAGATTTCACATTTCTTATAACCCTGTGAGTGATACTTCACTAGTTGTTAAGTCACACTTGAAGATCCAGGTAGTTAGACAGTAAGACAATTGCTGTATGTCAGGTGTATTCTAGCTGCTTTCGTGTGATTACACTTCACCAAACCATTTCAGTTGTGTCAGCAGTCAACAAATAGTCTCAGAGGTTTATGGAGATGCCATACTCCAAACTCTGTGGTGGGTATGAGCTGTAGAACTCAAAGTAAGGCCCTGGGTTTGGGACCCAAGGATGTTGAGTTCAAATTCCAGCTCAAAATAAAAATTATCCTATAATACAAACCCACAGACTCTGACAGCAGAGTTGACGTTATCATTTGGGGGGGGGGCGTTGAAGAAGAAAGGGGTAAACTAGAAGAAACCTAGGAAAGAAGTGGAGGGATATTGGCACCTTGATGAAGGGTATGATGTAGTGAGGTTGTACACCAAAAGCACCAACATTGACACTAATATAAGCTATGTTACTGCAATAATAATCATAATAGTAATTCCAGTTCTATACTTAACCAGCACTTGATCTTAGACTTTTCTGTGAATCAGGATCTCTTTCATTGTGTTGTGAGATTATTGTGATACTTATAGAATGCTCAAAACATTTTCATACTTATATACGTATACTATAAATACTATAAATATGTAGACATATACATGCATTTTAATAATGTATACAATTATACATTATATGGATAGTCATAATGTTTTATATTTACATAAAAATGTATTGACTAGTATATGACTGTTATAATGGTGAGCACAACTTGGCACTAGCTTTCCCCAGAGTACTCATAAAGGATAAAGATGAACCGATGGGATTCTGAGATAGTGATTTCCCAGTTCAATGTCACAGAATTAGTTGAGGCAAAATGAGAATTAGATACCAAGGTATCTTACCCTGAGGGCTTCATTTAGCTAAGAGTACCTGGAGTCCATGTAAACTAGGGCATGACTTAGTGTTTAAGGAAAAGGGTGCAGCAGAAATATTTGCCAGCCAAGTAACATCCCTGAATTCTAATCATACCTCTTCTTTTAAGTGTTTTGAATTGCCTTGGGTAAGTAACTTCTTTAGGCATTGATGTTTTCATCTTCAAAATGAAAGGGTTACATAAAATGACTTTAGAGATTCCTTTCTACTCAATCAATGAGTCATGTCACAAGTTGTAACAGCCCTCAGGACAGTGGAATAGAAGGGTGGAGACGATTATGGTTACTTTGGACAGCACCCAGTTGATTGGTTTGGTGCAGAAAGCACAGTGCTCGGCTTACCTAATGCTCTGAATTTCCCCTTGCAGGTGGCATTGTCTTAAACCCATCTTTTTATGGCACTCCTGGACACACCCACACCATGATCCATGAGATCGGGCACAGCTTGGGCCTCTATCACATCTTCCGTGGCATCTCAGAAATCCAGTCTTGCAGTGATCCCTGCATGGAGACAGAGCCTTCCTTTGAGACTGGAGACCTCTGCAGTGACACCAACCCTGCCCCCAAACACAAATTCTGCGGTGACCCAGGGCCAGGGAATGACACCTGTGGCTTTCATAGCTTCTTCGATACCCCTTACAACAACTTCATGAGCTACGCAGGTAGGACCCTGTGCTCTGCAATATCAAGGGTTGGATATCTGTCACATAACACTCCGAACCAGTTTTAGAATAACTCGGGGCTAGCTGTTTGTCTTTTCTAAGATGTCTTCATCCCAACAGTTTGTCATCCTGAACAAACAGAAGCTGGCTTTAGGAAACTATCTAGGACCAAAAACCCAGAAAGCTGGATAGAAAATCTAACTGCTAGTAGGTAACCTAATCCCTTTGGGTCTATCACATTCCCTGTCTGGATCTCACTTTTCCCAAGACAGTGGAATCTTTAGATTTATCTTTAAGGGGGCTCCTACCTTTGCAAATTAAATTTTCTAAGTGGAAAGATACTGAGGTTTATTTTATTTTTTTAAAATAAAACACTATGATAACCTCATACTTTACTACTACCCCCCTTCTGAAGAAAACACACACACACAAACATAAATGCTTTGCTTTTGCAAATAAAAAAACTATTATGTAAGATCAGGTATGTTGCATAGGTTCTATCAAGTTCTTTTCTATATACTCAGTTTAAGGATTCATTCTTGAAATTCTAGCATGTCCTAGAATTAAGGATTCTAGCATTAGCAAGACCACTTTTAGCCTGTATAGCTTTGTTGGTAATTTGAAACAAGATGTGCTTTCAAAAGTGGTGATACCTCTAAATTGTTTCCCTTCAAACTAGAAACCATCGCATAAAATAAGCTTGGTAAAATCGCACACGTTAACCCAGCATCAAAATCTATGGACCTGAAGAGAGAGCTCTGTGGAATGAGCACATAATTTGTAACTTGGAAGGATCTGCTTGATTCCCAGAACCACAAGGTCCCCAAAACACCACAGGAGCAATCCCAAAATACAGAATAGCACTTTAGCATTGCCAGGGTGCTACCCCCAGACAAAACAAAACACAACAAAATTTTTAATAGCTGTTCCATATCCCATTGAAATGTCTTCCAGAGTGGAACCAGCAAGTTATATAGAGGCAGAGATTTTTCCCTAACAAAAAACTGTGCTCAGAGCTAAAATCTAGCCTGGTAGTTAATAAATATTTGTTTGGAAGAGGAAGAAGAAAAAATGGAAAGGAAAGAGACAGACAGGGAAGAAGTGACTACAGCCTCTTGTAACAGTAATATGAAATGGATTCTGTTCAATTACAGTAGTTTCTATTTGTATTTTCTAATTGTAATAGATTTGTGTGAATTGTAACAGAGTTAACTACTCCCATTTCATTTAATCTCACAATCTATAGGGTTAAAATTATCCTCATTTTACAATGACAAAACTGGTACTTACTGGGGCTGGAGTGATAGCACAACAAGTAGGGCATTTGCCTTGCACATGGCCGACCCGGGTTCGATTCCCAGCATCTCATATGGTCCCCTGAGCACCGTCAGGAGTAATTCCTGAGTGCAGAGCCAGGAGTAACCCCTGTGCATCACCGGGTGAGACCCAAAAAGAAAAAAAAAGACATTTACTGAAGTCATTAATTCCAGGGCACACAACTAATCCTAACCATATATTCTCTTATACTTTGGTGCCACTCTTGAAAGAGACAGAACAGAGCAGGGGCATGAAAAGTGGAATAACCTGGTTGGCTTTGCCCTGTGTTCTGCAGAGATGCCTCAGAGGGTGACCCTGAACAGGCGTGTAAGGATGACTCTAAGCAGCTTCTCTCCTTGTACCTCTATAACTCTCCTCCTATTCTTTTTCATTTAATTTTTGTAAAAGGTTTTGCCTATGGTTGCACTTGAAGAGAAGATTTCATCCCTAACCTTCAGAATTGAGATGATTCCTAATGGACTTTTTTGCTTTTCACTGGATCACAGTCTCTGGAGATATCTCTAGTTGAAAGCACGTACAGTCCAAATTTGATGTTTCTTAAGGGTCAATAATAGACACTTCTAGCATTGTGAAGCATCTCTAGGTTTGACATTTCTAAAAAGAACCAGAGTGCTGGGTATTTTCTCAAACACAGCTTCCCACTGCTCCTCCATTCCCAGTGAAGTTGACGTCTCACATCCGGTACCCTGTCCTCTCACACAGCCCCGCTTACGTTCCATTTCTGTGGCACCTTTTCTTGGCCAGCTCAACATACATGAAAAATAAACAATAACATGATTTGGGAAGTTTGCAGTCCTCTTAGGAGCCTAGGAACTGCGACAAGCTACTAGACCCCCATAAACCAAAAATCTGTGTGTGTGTGTCCCCCTGTACAGATCTAAAGAGTGATTGATTTACTGATGTTTTTTTTTAAGGAACCCCTAAGCTCAGTGACCCATTAAAAGCAGAACTAATTCACTGAGCTACCATAACAAACTTAAACCCGCAAAAGCATATTCAAGGCGACCACGAGCTTTGAAATGTTTGTTTTCCTTAGGATCTCTGATAGATGAGGTGGCAAAAGCAGCTGGGTGAAATTCAAAATACAGAACAGGGTTGGGTTCTCAGGGTTGGGGAGAGCCCCACACTGGGTCTCTGCAGTTAAAGCAAGAAGTCGGAGACATTCCGCAGCCAACAGCTTCCTTCCTGGGTGCTTCTCCCTTGAGTCTTGTCATTGAGCTACTGTTACCTCTTCAATACCGAAGTTTGAGTTCAGTGTAGTGCTGTCCAAGAGAACTTTCTGAAAAGATGCACATGTTCTTCTTCATGTCCAGTATGGTAGCCATTAGTCATACATGAATATCATACTCTCAGAATAAAACTTGTGAGACAGAAGGACTGAATTATCTTATGCATGATTCTGGGTAACATGACTTATCAGAATTAATATGATAATTATCCTAAGTCATGTTAATTCATTCAAATCAAAATAGTCACCTGTGGCCAGTGGCTACTATATTTCTCAACAATGACTTACAGTAACTGTTGAGAGCCCATGCTTTGCTGGACTCTGTGTGAAACATTTTTTGGGTTTCTCTCTGGATGATCCTCAGATGGCCTTATCCTTAGACAATTTAATATGGTAAATTATTGTCATTTTGCAAATGCAAATATGTCGGAAGCCAAAGTAACATGCCCAGTCTCACACAACTGAAACAAGACAATTATTTCTTATTTAAGAATATTGTGTTCTTAATTAATAGCAAGGCTTCCTTTTTCATCTTGCCTAATACCAATAATTAATTGGTACCAATAGTTAATAGGCACCAATAATACATGTTATTGGTACCAATAATACCAGTAATAATTGATATTATTCCGCATAATACCAATGTGTGGAAATGGTATTAAAAGCATCATCAAACATATGATAGGGTAAGAATATGTGAGCACCAGCAAATAGCACTACATAAGCTACATTCTGGGTTCTGCTTTTTGAAAACAATTGGTCATGGGAAGTCATCAAGATCACCTTCCTTCTCCAGCCTATTGAAGTGAGTTTCTCGTTACCACTTTTCTGTGAGGCAGAACACATACTTCTTGACCCAAGAGTCCCACCCTCAGAAAAATAGATAATGAAATAAACCGGTTGATGAAGTTAAAAACAATCATGAACACTGTTCTTAGCAGTGCTCTTGATTCAATCTTGCAGTTACTATTTGCCTAGCTAAAGAGAAAGGTACCTATATGTGTAAAAAATTAAAATTTGCTTACAAGTTAAAAAATAGATCGTTGACATAAATCATAAGGCATCCTGTTAGAGTAATATGTGGTCCCTAAAATGCTGTAGGTGATGATTTGAGGGGTACAGTCAGATGCCAGATTAGCATAGTGGTTCAAAATATGAAGTCTGGGTTTGGGTATTGAAATTAAAAGTATCTACACTCTAGGGGAATAAGTGTTTCCTGCCTTTGACCCTGGGCTTGTCCATTTTCTCTGAGCTGCCGTTACATCTTCAATGCCCAAGAATTAGAACACCTATCTACTTTCTAGAGGGTAGATACAAGTTATTAACTTGGAACTGTCCTTGGTACCATAATTTAACTTACTCCATGATGATTAGTGAGATTGTTAATTCTTGAATATGAACATAGTTGCAGAACTTTATGTACATTGTTAGGCCTGATACATATTTATATGTTATATATACTTGTATATTAATGCTTCTTCTTGTGACAATAAGGATTATAGATATTTGCTATAGATGTTTACATTTATATATACATATACACAGATATAAATACAAACCAAATAATAATTTACTGTATCTAAGTAATGAGTTTATGATGATACTTATTTTGTTGTGACATTTTGGGTACTTATTCAAAATGTTCTACAATGAATATCTATTACTATTTTTTAAACAATGATAAAACAGGAACTTTTACAAAAGACAACTCAGTTGTCTGCGCACTGGACATAAGTTAGCTTGTTAAGTGGTTTCTGTGTTTAGGAGACAAGTGGCAGTGTTATTTCCTATTTTATAGTAGATTAAACTGTCAGTGGTCAGCATTTTACCTTTGAATCCATGAAAAGTGGGAGCACTGAGCCTCTGGCCTCCTAGCAACAGACAGGAATGCACTCAGTGTGAGCAAACCCAGAGTAGCTTGGGGACTAATGCAGCTTCCTACAGTGTGGAAAGCCCACAAATTCTATCTGATTTGTGGACAAGAGTGGTACAGGATAACAAAATGGACCTGCTAGCCCTGGAGCCCAGAATCAAGTGACCACACATGCCAGGAAGACAGAACCAAGAGCGGCTGACTCTAGACATTCATTAACTGAGACAGAATTCGTGATTAGTGGAAACCTTTTGGTACCTCAACCAAGATTCTGATAATAGCAAAGTCTCTGAATGATGCCCGTTGGGACACTCATTTTCAGACTTGAGTTTTCAAGTTCCCCTATATGCTTGTGCCCCTCACGGATATTTTATGATATTTTTCAAAATTATTTTCAATCTGCAAACATAGTAAAGGTTAAATAAATTTTTAACTTGTAAAATAAAAATTCACTTATTTTGGAAATGAAAATTCAAAATGCATCAGAAAATATAGATAACAAAAATCTGTGTTTTCTTCTTTGTCCATCCTGAGAGATATTTACGTACCTCTCAGCTCATCGAATCCCTATAGCAGTTCTATGCAATAAAGTTGTTTTTAAATATTTACGATTTATATGTGAGAGAACTGAAGTTCAATGTTACTACTTCTTTCTTTGAGAAGTGACTGACAGGTATTCTATTCTGTGTTTGTGCCTTGAGATACACAGCCACTCTTCTATTGCTAGTTGTAGTTTTTCTCTAATATTTTTGCCATTAAGAACAATGGCAAACATTCAACAGGACTGGAGGGAGAGCTCAGAGGCCAAAGTATATGCCTTGCATGTAGCTGATCCTGGCTCAGTCCCAGCACTACCTGGTCCCTCAGGCATCTCTGTGTAACCCTGAGACCCCAGAGCACAGCTGGGTTGGCCTTGATAATCCCCAGGACCACAGTGCTTAACCAGTCCTCAGACCCTCCCCTTGAACTCCTTACCCAATTACCTGGAAATCTCCAGGAGAGTTCCCAAGACCTAGTGAGCACTGCTTTGTGGGCTCTGCCACCGAAAACAAAATAAAACACATACATACATATTTTTCTGCACATTTGTTCATGAGTGTCTATGGAATTTCTAGATATATTACTAGATCAAGTAAAAATAATATCATATGTTCTATATTTGCTAGCTTTCACAATTTCTAAGACCCCACAGAACACACATACACTCATACACACAAACACATATACGCACACTCGCATAGGCATTTATCATGGGTCTTGGTAAACAGCTTCTGTAGCGACATTCTGAGATGAATACCTGTATTCCCATCACAATAAACACTTTCCAAATGAGAAATTGAAACACTGGAGGCATGACATCACTTTCTTGTTGAAACGAGGCTTTTCTACTCCCACATTACTCGTGGGCATTATTCCTTCTACATCTATGTAATAAGTGAATTTTCCAAAACTTTAAAGATGAATAGTAGAGTTCATCGAAACAAAGAGGAATGCCCAGTGATATGACTCTTCTCAGACTGAAATGTTTGGGCTCTGTTCTTTTAGCCACCAGGCACCAAAGAATGTTGGTCTGGACTTGAGAAACATTGATATGACCCATCACTTTTGTACAAGGTTAAAGGACAGAAAGCCCTTCTGCTCCCCCCAAATGCTTGAAAAATACCCTGGCAGGTGTTAGAGAGGAGATTGTGGAAAATTACTTAAGGGATAAAAAGCAGCTTCTGCAGATAGCTCCCTTGACCTTCCCTATGTATTATTCTCAAGAACATGACCAAATTACCAGAACCTGCCCAAACTTATATTATGTTTATTGGATAAGAACAAGTGAGTTTGCATGGTAGGAATCCCATAGGTGGGTTTTACTTTTCCATTTTGGGTCACGCCCAGCAGTGTGCAGGGGTTACTTCTGATTCATGCACTCAGGAATTACTCCTGGCGGTGCTCAGAGGACTATATGGAGTGCTGGAAATCGAACCTGGGTTGGCCGCGTGCAAGGCCTACCTGCTGTGCTATCGCTCCAGCCCCGAGGTGGGTTTATTTGTAAGATCTGCGGAGCCTCACACTTGGTCTGGGACACAGCTGCAGAAACCCCAACCAGGCAGACACCTTTGGGAAGTGGTGTTTTTGAAAAACACACCAAAACAGTGCCCCTGGGACAGCTAAAGAAAGTTGGAGCACAGATGGGGGGCAAGCTTCTTCCTGGGGGCACAAGTCTTGGGCTGTGTGTGACCTTCCCTCCGTTGAAAAGATGGTATTGCAGCCACCTCTGACTCAAGTTCAATTTCTATTTACCAAGCAACTTCAGGATGTTTTATTCATATGATAGATTTCTTTCATTGATACTCTCATTATGAGAAGCGTAACCTTTGAGTCAAGATTGTTGGGGTTCGAATCTCAGTTCTCACCCTTGCTCTGTAATTTTAAAATGATTGCATTTTCTTTATCAACTTCAATTTTCCACTTTAAAATGGAGAAGATTTAAGTATTGACTTGAAAAATAGGGAGGAAGTCAAATGTTTCCCAATCCCAGTACCCCATGACTGGCTCAGATCAAGTGTACCATAAATGACCAACGGTGAGTACTGGTAGGAGGGTCTATTGTCCTCATTCCAAGCAAGGACTGAACTTGGTTTTTAGGTCTGACTCTTGGCTCATTGCCTAGAGCAACATGCTCTGTGGACCTGGGGCTTACTCTCTTGCAGTTGCTCAGTCTTTGACCACTCTTTCGGGACCATGCCTTCTGGTTTGCCTCAAGTCCCTCCTTCCTCAGAGGATTGGACTACTTTTTCCCCAACTGGCCATTGCTTCCATTCATCTGGGGTCACTATCAGAGAAAAAACTTATTCACTGACAGCTTTGTCCTCAGACAAGCTGACTTCACTCTATAACCAGACTGGTGTCTCCTCGGGAGCAGAAACTCTTTAAGTTCCATCTTTCTGTGACCTTTGGCACAGAGCAGAGAATATAGGATAGGTTCTCAGAAGGTTAGCATGACAGAAAATATCCAATGCCTAGTGAATGAATGAAAGTGAAGAAATGTGTGGAAGAACAAGGGAGCCATTGAATGAATGAGAAGCAGATTTACAAATAAATCAGTGAATGAATGATACTGAATACAGGTGAGGGAGAGAAGGACTAAGGGGAAATATGTGTGACTTACTAACTGATAAATGTGGGGTACCTGAAAAAGCAACCAGTCTTGCCCTTGTCCTTGGCCATGACCTCTGGGCTGCTCCTTCTTCAGTCTCAGAAATACTTTTTCAGTTCTGACTACCCTCCCCTTCCTCCTTCCTTCTCACCTGTCCCCAGAAGTGATGACTGCACTAATTGGTTCACAGACCATTAACTCTGAGCACTGGAAGAGGCCAGCTCCAAGTTGGCAAGGGCTGGCGTGTTGGCTTTCTGGCTGCCAGGACACGTCATAGTTCTCTCACATACCCACCGTGCCGCTAGGTGGTTCTTATCTCTCCCCTGCCCGCTTGCAGATGACGACTGCACTGACTCCTTCACGCCCAATCAAGTCGCCAGAATGCACTGTTACCTGGACCTGGTGTACCAGAACTGGCAGCCCTCCAGGAAGCCAGCGCCCGTCGCCCTGGCCCCACAGATCGTGGGCCATGTGACTGATTCTGTGATGTTGGAGTGGTTCCCACCCATCGACGGCCACTTCTTTGAAAGGTGAGTGCGGCCTGTGGGGCGGGACTCCCTCTCTCCTGCCAGAAAGTGGAAAACTTGGAAGGGAAGCAGCCTTGGTGAAGGACTGACCTGCGTGTTTTGTATACTGCAGCCCGCCCACCCCTCACCTAGCACCATAACTGGTTGTTAGACTCGGGTGGGAACATATGGGGGCCAGTGAACAGAAGGGATGGTTGTTAATAGAAATTAATATTAAAAACACATTATTTAAAATACATGACTGCTTTTTTAACTTTTAAATGAAAAACTTGGAAACCTTTATTGCCAGAGACTTTGTTTACATGGAGGGAATTAAGATCAGAGGTTAAAATCACTTTAAGTTAATTGGCACACACTTCCACATACATATTCCTTAGGAAGGAGTAGAAAAGTTTATGTTTGTGTGTGTGTGTGTGTGTGTGTGCCTAATTATACATTGATGCACAGGCATTTTTTTAAATTTTATTGAATCACTGTGAGTGCTTTCATATTTTGGTTACAGTCTCATAATTTTCAAACACCCATCCCTCCACCAGTGCACATTTCCCACCACCATTATCCCTGGTATACTCCTCCTTTCCCACCCTCCCCCTGCCTCTAAGGCAGACAATATTCCCCATACTCTCTCTCTACTTTTGAGCATTATAGCTTGCAACACAGACACTGAGAAGTCATCATGTTTGGTCCATGATCTCCTTTCGGCATGCATCTCCCATCCCAACTGGTTCCTCCAGCCATCATTTTCTTAGTGATCCCTTCTCTATTCCATCTGCCTTCTCCCCTCCGCTCATGAAGCAGGCTGCCAGCTATGGGGCAATCACAGTGGCCATTGTATCTACCGTCCTTGGGTGTCAGTCTCAACACAGGCATATTTTTAATACATTAGAATCTTTGATTATGCTTTGTGTTTCCTTGCTAAACTAAAGGTAAAACTTCTAGAAAATAAAGGAAAGGTTAATGGATGCACAGGAGCTTGGTTCTTTCCCCTTGTGGGTGACAAGGCACTATTTTCCCTGAATCTTAATATCCCACCTTCTCTATAGGACACCTTATGATGCCTCAGAGGTCTGAACATGGAAACTCAAATCTAATGTTTTCCTTCCGTGTCTTCCAGAGTCTGAGACCCTACTTCCCCACTCCACTTACACTTAAGTAACTCACACTTTTAAAGGACAAGATTAATTAATTAATTAATTAATTAATTAATGTGATGGGACTCAAATCTGGTTCCTCCACATAAAAAATAGACACTTACCATTAAGTTGCTTCCCTGAGTCATAGGAACCATATTTTAAGAATTCATAAAACTAAACTTAGATATTGTCATTTATTTTTGCTGCTGTTGCTGTTTTGGTGCCACACCTAACAGTAGCTAGGTATTACTCCTGGCTCTGTATTCAGGGATCACTCCTGAAAGGCTCAAGGAACCATATGGGGTGCTGGGGATTGAACCTGGGACAGCTGTGTGGCATGGCAGCTGCTCTACCCGCTGTACTATCTCTCTGGCCCCAGATATTGCCATTTATTTTGAAACTGCAATTTAGGGCTCATTTATTTAGAATTCCCACCTGAGTACTTCTTGTAGATGTTTTACTAATGATGATATATCATCTACAGCGGTGAAAATAATAATCAAATAATGATTCATTGTGATCACACTATGGTTGTAATTGCTGTCTTTGATCAAGTGCTTGCTCTGTGTCAGACTTTGTACACATACATTCTTTTTTTAAAAAATTTAAAAAATTTTATTGAATCACTGTGAGATAGGTACAAGCTTTCATGTTTGAGTTACAATCTCACAATGATTAAACACCCATCCCTTCACCAGTGCACATTCCCCACCACCAATATCCCAGGTATACCCCCCCTTTCCCACCCTCCACCTGCCTCCATGGCAGACAATATTCCCCATACTCTCTCTCTACTTTTGGGCAGTGTGGCTTGCAACACAGACACTGAGAGGTCATCATGTTTGGTCCATTATCTGCTTTTGGCATGCATCTCCCATCCCAACTGGTTCCTCTAGCCATCATTTTTTTAGTGATTCCTTCTCTATTCCATCTGCCTTCTCCCCTCCGCTCATGAAGCAGGCAGCTATGGGGCAATCCCCCTGGCCCTTGCATCTACTGTCCTTGGGTGTCAGCCTCATGTGATGTTATTTTATATCCACAAATGAGTGCAGTCCTTTTATGTCTGTCCTTCTCTTTCTGACTCATTTCACTTAGCAACAGTATACATTCTATACAGAGCCTCACTTAGCCTTCCCAATGACTCTTTTTAAAATGTTTTTACTTTTAATGAATCACCATAAAATACAGTTACAGATTTACAAACTTTCGTGATTATGTTTCAGTCATACAATGATCTAGTACCCATCCCTCCACCAGTGTCCATTCTCTACCACCAATGTTCCCAGTAACCCTCTCGCCACTCTATCCCCGCCTCTGCGGCAGGCACATTCCCTTTTACTCTCTCTTTCCTTTTGGATGTTATGGTTCACAATACGGGTACTAAGTGGCCATCATGTTCAGTCTATAGTCTACTTTCTGCACACACCTCCCATCCAATGACTCTTAAACAGGGACTCTTCCTCCTCATTTTTTTCAGGTAAAGAGAAAATTAAAACTTAAAGGGACTGAGCAATCTGACCAAGAACTCATAGAAAGTACTGGGACCAGATTTCTACTCTCCCTTGTTATTGAAATATTTTATCTCAGTATGTGTGCCTCTGGTCTGGAGCGATAGCACTGCAGGTAGGGTGTTTGCCTTGCATGTGGCCAACTGGGCTTCGATTCCTCCGTCCCTCTTGTAGAGCCCAGCAAGCTACCGAGAGTATCCCACCCACACAGCAGAGTCTGGCAATCTACCCATGGCATATTTGATATGCCAAAAACAGTAACAACAAGTCTCACAATGGAGACGTTACTGGTGCCTGCTTGAGCAGATCATCGAACAACGGGATGACAGTGCTACAGTGCTATGTCGCTTCTAAACTCAAATTATGAAGAAGATGTCACCCTTTTCCCCAAAGAACCATAAAAGGTGGCAAGGAGTTTTTACTTACAAGTGCATACAAAAAGTAGATTAGATCAGGCCACTACATTAAATATGGGGTTTAATTTTCCATACTATCATCTGCCTCTGGATCTGGGACCTTTCCTTGGCTGCTGTGTTATCACATGGGGCCAGGAACACATACCCTCGACACTTTGAGAAGAACCCCTCTCCCCTGCTCCAGCCACACTTACTGGAAGCTCAGAACTGGGTTTGAGAAACCTCATGTGACACTTCAGAGCAGACTCTCCAGCAATCCGTAGATTTATTTATTTTTTCTGTGGTGATGAGAAGGATCAGACTTTCGGTCCAGTCTTGGCCTCCATTCCACTTAAAAATGGAAGTTCTGTAAATGAAGCTTCCTGTGTATGCATTCAATTTGTATTTCATAAAGCAGTTATTGTCCATTAAATAAATACCATCTGATTGTTGGAAACCTATTGGAGGGTTAATTGTTGTGTAATGAGATATGTCTCTATTACATGGTGCCCTCAACTTCAATCAATATGTTTTTAATAATCTATAGTCAGTGGGTGCTTGAGGCTCATACAATAGCTATTCTGTTCAGTCTAAGGTTTCATAATGGACTTATCATATGTTAAATTAAATCTGACATTTTAGAAACTACTCTAATTAGGGTTAACAGCTACATAGACCATAGACTACATTTAAAGGAAGTCAGTCTACAGGTTCCATAAATTGCTGTACAAAAAAAGCAAAAGAAACTATGTCTAACATTCTCCATGTGCACAGAGTTTATCCTCATACAAATTGACTTACTGTGAGTATACAAGTCTTAAGGTTAAACTGTCGATGTTCTTTTCTCACTTCAGTACTGCTGGTCCATAGCACCTTGGGCAAGCCAACCATGTCACCTGTCTCTGATCTCTGACTCTCTGAATCTTCTTACATAATAAAGTTCCAAATGTGTCCATTTTATCTGTCTCTTGTGAAGAATTTAACAAAATGATGTGTAATATTCCTAGTGCACATACCCACTACATCCCAAAAAGTAATGAGCTCACATTTTGCACAGTTTTTTCAGGTCTGTTTAGTTACTTGAAGAATCGTTCCTTGAAAAACCTTTGGTGTTTTCCACTACATCCATCAATGCCAACCTCTCGCCCCTGGCCATTCTCGTGAATCCTGCTGTTCTTCACATCTGTGGGCTCAGAGAATACAAGAGTTTTCCTTAAAAAAACATATTCAGATCCTCCCACAGTCTGTGTCCTCACACATGGGCAACTGAAGAAATAATTCAAGGCCACCCTGTTTTTTTTTTTTTAACTCCTTATTTTTTTTTTATCTATCATGCAAACATGTGTTGACTGGATGGTTTTAGTTATCCGAACAATCCATGGTGGCATATTAGGAAAAGAGTTGGACTGGAAATGCACACATCTGGGTCTGGAATCTTTCTATTTTAGCCATCCACCTTTTCTCTTCAGCTCCAGTCTTCTGACCTGGAAGTTTAGGGAAGTCTAGAATTTCCCAGATCAGTCTTCCTCATCAAAACTTCAGAACACAGAAAATGACTTGAGTAACTATGTTCTCAGGATGTTCACAGGATGGTAAATAACTAGGAGCATTCTAGGTACGGAAGTAAAATAGAAGGGAAGTAAAAATCATTCAATAGAGTGAATATCTTAGAGAAGCCTGTCCAATCTGACTTTCAGCATAGTGGATATGTTCTTTACCTTTTCTGTCCAATATGGCGACCATTAGCTAACTCTCTTAATAGAACACTTGAAATGTGAGGAGTGTGACTGAAAAGCTGAGATTTTGTACTTTTTTAGTGTTTGGTCACACCTGGCAGTGCTCAGGCTTTCTCCTAGCTCTGCACTCAGGGATCACTCCTAACAGGTCTTGGGGAACCATATATAGTGCCAGTGATGGAACCTGGGTTGACCGCATGCAAGGCAAATGCCCTACCCATTGTACTATCATACCAGACCTGAAGTTGAGTTTTTAACCTTACTTAATTTTAACTAATTTATATTCAAAGAGCCACATGTGGCTATTAGCTGCTATCTTGGACATCTCAGACTTGGAGCTTTAAGTTCTCCTAGGATGGGATAAGAAAGAGTGATATTTTCCAGTGTAGGCATCTTGTACTTCTGTAATTTCAGAGTGTGCATGTGCGTGTGTGTGTGTGTGCACTTTTATATGTGCTTATGTCTGGGTTGATACAGATTCTCATAAAAATAAACTAAATGCCAAGTATAAGAAACACATATGGATATGCCCTGCTTTTTGAAAGCTTGCATTGCACCATTTTGCTTGTATAAAGTATCTACATTAGTGTCTATTTTCCCTAATCAACCCCCCCAAAGATCAGAAGTTTTTTTTCTTTTATGGCAAAAGATGAAAAGTTAAGTAGTTGTTACTGTGTGTTCCACAAGACGCTGTTACAAAGGTTGTGTTCACCATGAACAAGAAGAATGGTAACATCTAACCCCTTCCTAGGAAAGACATTCTATGGCATGTATTTATTATTTCATTCTGACCTTTACTATGTTAGTGTAATTTTTGTTTTATATGTCTTTATATCAAGTCTTTAATATGACTTGATAGGATATTTTGGGGGTCTGGGAATATGCAAAATTTTTCCCACGTAACTGAATGGTAATTTATTCCTTAGTTTATGCCCATTCATCTTAGGTAAAATTTTATAGGAATACTTTACTTTTAGCTATCATGGGAGACCTGTGTTATATATTCTCTGGAACTGTAGGCCACTGTCTAACTTTTCACAGAAATTAAATTTATTCTATTTTTCCACAAGTTCCATTCTAAGGAGATTACTTTGTACTTGTGACTTCAAGTTTCTCCTCTGCATTGAGAGCATTTTCTGACATACCAAGAATCACTCCAGAACTTTTTATTTTATTTTATTAATTAAAATTTAGAAAACATGCTTGGTGGTGCTCAGGGCTTACTCTTAGCTCTGTGCTCAGGGATAACTCCGGGTGGACGTGGAGTACCCTAAGGGAGTGCCCAGGTTTACAGCCTACCCTGCCCCACCTTATCCCCCCTGCTATCACTCCATCCCTGCCTTCTATTTATTTTTAGTTCGAGGAAGAGAAAAGTTGGTTCTCTAGGTCACTTTGGCAGTTGTCAGGGCCTACTCCTGGCTTTGAACTCAGGCATCACTCCTGTGAGTGCTGAGTGGACCACGTGCAGTGTAGGAGCCAACGTGGGTTGGCTACATTAAAGGCAAGTACCTTAATCACGATTTGATCTCTCCAACACTCAAAGAACACAAGGGCCATTCGTGATGATGCTCGTGGGACAACGCTGTGTCTTGGGCATGCAAGACATGTACTTGAACTCTTTTTGCGCTGTCTCCCTGACCCTATTCTAGTGCTTTTTTAGTTGCTGATTTTGCTTTTATTATGCCCCTTTGCCCAAATCCATTCTTCATTCTGTATTTAGACAGATATTCTAAAAATGTGAATCAGATCATGTCCCTCCATGCCTTACAACCCTCCAATGTCTTCATATTTGTTTGATGTGTAATCTCCATGTGGTCTACAGGACCTTCTTGATCTGGCCCTCCCCTTCCTGACCAGCTGCTTCTCGTACTGCTCTTGCCTTTATTTGTGACTCAAACCACTTAGTCTTCTTTCATGCGCCAAACCCTTTTATTCCTGCTGAGGTTCTTTACATACCTTGAGATTGCACCTGGAATGCTTTACATCTCTTTTGTGTTGCCCACAAATGGCCTCCTCTTGCTAAGGCCTTTCATGGTTGCTGCAGTCCTCATGAGACCAATCCTCTGCCCGCCCCCCTGCCCTCCTACATGATCTATTTACTTTCCTTCTTCAACTCTTCCATCTCTAAACTTACATACACTTATTTCCTATTTGTGCATGGATTATTGCCTCCACTGGACTGCATGATCTATGAAGACAGACACTAATGCTAATTTACTCACCCGAGATGGTCGTCACATTATTTTCAACACTACCAATTATTCAGTGGATCTGTTGAATAATTACGTCAAGTCATGGTGGGATGGGAGGAACTGTACTTTATGGATCTCTGCAAACAAGCCTTATTTATTGTCAGGTGGATGATGACTTATTCACTTTTAAAGTTGTACGGGGGACCTAACGTATGTCAGAAAAACTTGATGAAGTCCATATGATTGTGTGTGCATATTACCCAAAACAAGCTATCTAACTAAATAAGTAGAAAGCACTAGTCGTCATGAAGGTCAATGTAGTTCCTGATTCCTTCTCAGTACATTGGTAATCTCATTGTTATCATAAAGCCAATCATGTGACTGGGAGCTGTTATGCATGGGTTGTGGTCATTGTAATGGAACTCTGGCCCCAGAGTGGTGCTGAGGAAGTCTTTTCACTCCTTATTTACTGCCTATTTGTGACATTGCAGAATTAGTATTGAAAGTGCATGAGTAAATAATTTGTATTTAAAATAAAGAGACCATTTTTTTTCAAATGCAGGAATAAAAATGGGTGAGTCATTTTAGAATTTATCCTCCAGAAATTATTGCCAATAATATTTTAAGTAATTGCAGCAACATTGAGATATTGGTGTAGATTTAGTTTTGATGACTTTTTTAAACTTGTAGCTTACGCATTTTCCATGAAAAATGAATAACCTCTATAAATATTTTTATAATGGCTCATTATAATTCCACTGAGCAGATTAGCCTTGGACTATTTAATCATTCTCCATGACTTACTTTTAGGGTGCTTGCAAAATACCTGCCTCTGTGTAGTTTCATAATTACCCTAGTAAAGTGGAGGAAACAGAATCAGCAATTTGAGGATCTAGACTATTTTAAACATGAGTCTCTGCAGTGTGTCTGAGTTATACTTACTCATTCAACCTCCCTTTCCTCTTCATGTATTGCATTATGTAAGCAGAAGATAGGCACATGACCTGTTTAGACTTAGGTTTAAAGGATGCTGTAGGGGATAAAGGGTAAATAGTTGGTTGTGATTTTCACAAACAATCGTATTCCTATACCCTATAGGCTGCAGATGGGACTTAGGAAAGTTCTAAGTTTGGAGATAATTAAGACTTCTCCATTGTGTCCTTTCAGATTATCAAGGTAAAGAAATGATTAAAGAGGGACTAGCAAGAAAATTACACTTTGACCAATAACGGATTAGACCATAACATTTCTTGATATCTTCCTTTTCCACTCCTGTGTAGAGGTCATGAAGATGGGCAGAGTTGAGGGGGATGTTGCTACTGATACAATAGGAGGGAAGTTCATCCTTGTCCCCTTCTCCTAACAGCCTGTGCCAAGAATGGAAACATGTAGGATCTTGTGACCAGAGGAAGATTGAAAATAGATATGGAACACACAAGTGGGTAGAGGAAGCCACCATAATAGTCCACTTTTAGGGCGAGTGCCTTTTGAGGGATTGGCTTACCTCTTGGAAGGTTGCTAAGATGAATTAGATGACATGGTAAGGGAACTGCTTTTGATGATTCAATCAGAGAGTAATTCATCCATCCTCAGAATGTCAGGACCGAATGACATCTTTAAGCATCTAGCTCTAGCTTGTACTTTAGACATCATCTAGCTCATCCCACTCATTTCCAGCTATAGGACTTGTACCATTTCTTCTTTCTTTGCAATACCTAGGGCACGGTATGGTGCCAGATACAGTGCAGGCACCCGCTGAGCATTACTAGAAGGATAACAGTTGAGGTCAAATGAAACTAAAAACTTTCTCACAATCACATATCAAATTCTCAATGGACCTTAAACTGCATGATGAAAATTAAGATCAGCGTAAGCAGTAATGAGTGGCTTGTTGATTCTGTGCTACTTGAAATTTATATACAAAACTATACGTATCAACAGGATAAACATTATTTTAGACAGAAGCCAAATTTTCGTGCTGGGCAAAAGGGAAGAATTTTATTCACTGTCCTATTCTGGAAGCTTTGGCAGGACAGGGAGAAAGCGGGCAGTATAGACATATTCTTGTTCTATTGCCTTTGGTCTGGTTGAGTCAGGGACTCATTCAACTGTTCCTAAGTCGGTGCATTTTCCTTCTTTCCTTGTTCTCCTAGAGAATTGGGATCAGCATGTGAACTTTGCTTGGAAGGAAGAATCCTGGTTCAGTATGCCTTCAATGCCTCCTCCCCGATGCCCTGTGGCCCATCAGGACATTGGAGTCCACGGGAAGCAGAAGGTAAGTCAACCTGGAAGCTCATTTATAGGTCGAGTATGCAAAAAAAAAACCACTCTTTTAATGCATATGGAGTTTAATGATACCAAGAGCTTTTTCCCCTACCATCTCCTTAGAACTTAAGATTTCTCTGAATATTCTCTTTTATTTTTGTGTATATGTTACTGGAGATCAAACCTTGATCCTCACAAATTATACACATGCACTTTATCACTGAGCCACACCCCCAGTCTTGTATTTGTTCTTTGTTTCCTGTTTTATTGAGGATAGTTGGTATGCAACATTGTATGTCTAAGGTGTGAAACATCATGTATGACTAGAGGCACACATTTGATACAAAAGGTCAATTAACACATCTATCTTTTCATAAACTCATTAAAAATTGATTTACCATTGGCTTACAAAACCATATTAGTCTTAAGGGTATAGCTTTACACCTTGATAAAAATGTATGCATGTGATATACCTACTACCAAAGATCAAGTACGATGTACCCCTTTCAAAAATTATTTCGGCAGGTGTTGCAGAAGTAGTCTTTCTTTTTTTAATTTTTTATTATTGAATCACGTGAGGTACAGTTACAAGCTTTCATGTTCGAGTTCCAATCATGCAGTGATCAAACACCCATCCCTCCACCAGTGTACGTTTTCCACCACCAAGGTCCCAGTATACCCCACCTTTCCAACCTTACCCCTGCTTCCTTCCATGGCAGACAATTTCCCCCACACTCTCTCTAATTTTGAGAAGCATTCTTTCTTTTCTTTTCTTTTTTTTTTTTTTTTTGCTTTTCGGGTCACACCCAGCAATGCACAGGGGTTACTCCTGGCTACACTCAGAAATTACTCCTGGCGGTGCTGGGGGACCATATGGGATGCTGGGAATCGAGCCCAGGTCAGCCGCGTGCAAGGCAAACACCCTACTCAGTGTGCTATCACTCCAGCCCAGAAGTATTCTTTCTTAAGAGCTACCAAGTATGCGATGTTAACTCTTGTTACCATATTACACTTACATTCTACATGTTAAAGATGTTCATCTTGTAACTGGACACTTGCCTTCTTGGCCAAGATCAAGGCCAGTGCTCATGAATTGATTCAACACCTGTCTTTGCAGGTTTCACAATGCTAGGAATAGCCTCCCATTTCAGATACTGAGTAAGCAGAAGCTTTGAGCTCTTCAAAGGTAGCTTTGACCTAAAGAAGCAACTATCTTTTATTCTTCTTAAGTTATTCCTGGAAATACATTCTCACATATCATAATTACCCCTTTCGGTTTCTGCCATGTACCCTCCTTTGGAGGATTCATTGATCTGTTACACACCGGAAGGAAACACCACAGTACTGTTACGTGCATGCTGCACCACACGAGACTTATCCTGGTGCAGAGGCCTCCTAGTTCTCCCACTGCAGCAAAGGTGTGGGGGGAATCCCTTGTTTTGTTCTTAGTCACCCTCCCTCACCTTCTAAGACTTCGAATGCCTGTAGAACCCCAGTCCTCCTGTCCTCTTGTTCTGGTGCAGATCAGCTCATGCAATAGTCCCTGAGTGGAGAAACAACTCCATCAGAGGGAGAAGCCTCTGATCTATCCCTGAGAATCAATTCCTCTGTGATTGTCTCTAATTTTAGACAAAAAAGGATAAAAAGAAAAAGCCAGAGATAAAATAAAGCAAGGGAGAGAGATCGGAGAGCAATGTGAAGGAGAAAAATAATAATTCCATACTTTGCTATCTCTTAAAGTAGCTTAAAATAAAAATCAGAGTCAAATTCAGCAACTCTAAACAAATGTGACTGGAAAATTAGGCCAAGAGATGCCTGGGAAAAACCCTCTGCCTTTCCTCCTAAAAATACAATCCTTCATACTTGCAAGGTATACTGGGGTCGCACGGCCCCGACCTCACCTACCACTGCTCTCTGCTGGTGCTCTTTCTCGAACATACTCTCCCAGCAGTATGAAGACTTCCTGGGTCTTCTTGCTCAGGCTCCTTTTAGAAAGTCTTGCAATCAGTAAAAATAGTTTTACCCACACCAAACTCAGAGGGAGTTCTTAGAGAAGAATGAGTGAGAAGACCTTACCGGACCACATGTCACCTCTTTGCAGAGAGCTGAATCAATCTTATCTCTTCCCCACCAGAGACACTGTATGTGGGCACCATGCAGGGCACATAGGCAAAATGAAGCAGAGCATCTAACAGGAGAGTTGAGAAGTGAATGGGCAGTTACAGTTGGATGTGGTAAATCCTTTGCCACTAAACATGCCATATACTGTGGGGTCAACAAAAAGGAGATTCCACCCAGAACTGAGACTCATGATTCATGGGAAATTTTGCACACCAACAAGAAAAGTACACTTGAAAAAGTTTGGCTTACTTAGAGCAGCAGCTTTTTCAGTACAATCTGAGAAAAGTTTGTGGGTTTCCTGGTATCTTCAGAGCACAAATTCACTTTCCTTATTATACTAAGACATGATTTACTGTTTTCACTCTCATTCTCTCCCAAGACTGGAACTTGCCAGTGGCTCCATGGAATGTGATGTTATTATTTCTATGATGATTGTCCATACTAGGTGTGGTCCTGGTTTTAATTTCCAGTGCAGTAACTACTAGTAGGTACAATCCACCTAAACAGAGGTTCCCTAATTGTGCTGTAAGAGCTTAGTTGGGTTTGGAGCATAAAGAGCAAAGTAGGGAATAGGGAATGGGCTGGACTAGTTGAAATAAATAACTACCAAATGAGAATGGGTTTTGGATTTACCTGGAAGGGAGTGAAAAGATATCATGTACCTTGGCAGAGGTCTGGAGATATGTGTGTTGTTATCAAGATTGGTCCAGTTGCTCTGGACTGAGGAGATGAGGAGAGGGAGTTTGCTCGAAGCAAAGGGAGTGCACGGTGGCTATTGCAGGAGTCCAGGACATAGAGATGGTGGTGGCTGAGGTGAGTGACTGTGAAATGGCAGAGAAGTCAACAGAACTGAGAGATATTTCCAAGGTGAAATGAGAAACTCTCCCTCGGGGCTTCTGGAGTGAAAATCATCTTGGTTTGTTCTAGCCACTTGTGTGAATTAAATAATTTCCAGATACCTCCCCACACCTCCATCTAACCCAACTGTCAATTGGTTACGTCTGTTTCTGATTTGTTTGTCCCTGACCCTCTGACAGCATGCTGTGAAGAAAAAGAGTTCAGTTGGAAATCCCGAGCCCCCTGTTTCTCTGAGCTGACTCAGGCCTCCAAGGAAACCCTAAAGCCCTGGGTTTTCCTTCAGGATATGTAAATTTAGTACAAGCAGGCCAGGAAAAGACACTGTTCTTTTTTTAGAGCGTCCTATTACAATCTCTGTGATCCATTTGGCTCAGACCCTTTTAATATCCTTGAAGAAATAAACTTTTCCATGAGCCAAGCTCTGCAATTTATTTCTCAACTCATTTTCATCCTATTTATCTTTGCCTGTTTAAGTTTTTTGGACTTCCCAAACTAACATAAAACTCCCAAATCCATGAGCGATACCAGACATATCTTTAGGGTTGAGGAAAGAGCATGGGGTGAGGGTTGCAAGGGGAGGGGGAGTTGAAGATGGGATCTGGGTCCCAGGCTGATAAATCAACATGTTCTGTGCCCTTAAGTGAGTCACATAGCTACTCTGTAAATAGCAGTTTATCCACAGAACGAATATCTTTTTAGCTCTAATAGTCCTATGAGCTGCAACTTCTTTAGTTTAACTCCATATCACTGAGATGGAAGTCTCCACTTAACAAATATTTATTGAGCATCCACTATGTTCCTTAATTCTGGTCTGCTAATTTCAGGTAAATTGTTCCCTTCAATCACATTAAGTGGTTATATTTTTTTTAAAAAATCCCACTTTGCTATCTTTGTAGTAAGAACCTCTATTTCATATAATTATTTCCTGAGGCATTTAATGTCATAATACATTTGTAGTCTAGAAATTAAGTAGCGAGATCTGACTAAATTAAATCCCAATTAAAATCACTTTGCCAAAGCATAAATTATACCACAAGCCATGAATTTTTTTTATGAGAGATTAACATATTGTACTGTTTCCATTTTTTTTCTTATTTATATGGGTCCACCTATCCCCATACCCCCTCCACTATTTACCTTCCTAGAATATTTCAGGTGTGCTAAAGTATTCATCTGGAAAAGTCTTGGCAGCCAATTTTTATCACTAATTTTGTCAACAGCAGCAGTGTACATATACATAGATATTAATAGATGTCTATACAGATATTTATAAATGTAAATTTTAATAAGCATGATTATTTATATATTTCATACACATGTATGGCCTCATTTCTAATGAGTAGCTCATATAAATGTGTACATTGTTATTTACTTTCTATATATACAAAAGTATAGGGATTAATAATGAAGTAAAAGGATATTTGTATTATTCTTTCATATTTTCTTCTTCCTTTCTGTCTGTTGCAATATCTTCTCTCTCTTTTCCCTTCTTGCTTTGACCCTCCTTTCTTCCTTTACTTCTTGTATTTCACTCTCTATTATTATTATTATTATTATTACTATTATTATTATTATTTTAGCTTCTGGGGTTACTCTTGGTGATGCTCAGGGATTACTCCTGGCTCTGCACTTAGGAATTACTTCTGACAGTGCTCAGAGGACCTTTTGGGATACCAGGGATCGAACCCGGGTCAGCCATGTGCAAGACAAACGCCCTACTCATTGTACTACTGCTCCGGCACCCCTTTCCTTTATTTTCTTATCCCTTCTCTCCCTTTTAATCTCCTTCACTCCCTTTCTTCCTTTCTTCGACAAATTTCTTAACTGTAGTCATTGTTTCTTTTAGAAACTATATTCTGGCCAATTTCTCCGGTGTAACCTTTGCCCAACCACAGTGGCTTTTGTGCAGTGCTACCCTAACTGGTTTTTATTAAACTAGACAGAAGTTCCCATTTTGGAGAAAAAAAATCACCCAGTACCTCCCTCCCTAGAAATTTACTTTTTTGAATTGAATAAGCAGAAAACACTCCCAGTTGCACCTGAGGCTACTTCCACCATTATGGGTCATGTCAGCACATCCCCAAAGGAAGTACTGCCCACTTTGAGAAACACTGAACTTGAAACTCCATGAAAGTCAGGACCATATCTGTTGAAAACTGTTTTCCAGAAACTCATCTAACATTAGGCACAAATCAGGCATTCAGTTATTCTTTAGATGGATGGATAGATGGATAAATGGATGGATGGATGATCAAAACAGATTGATGGTTGAACAACATTTGAAACTTCCAACTAATTTTATAAAAGATGTCTTTCATTTGTTTGCTTTAAATTTTTTAAGAGAGTCCTGTCTCAGAAGTTCAGTTATGTTAAAGCGAGGTAAAAAAATCCTCTAGAATCTGGATTCTTCTTTACTTGCTAACCTTCTCACTTATTTTTTAAAGTGTATTGCATTAAATTTTATTTTATATCTGATATCATTGTGGTAATAATCACGTCTTACACGGCTCTAATAAAACTTTTAAAGAAGTTCTGTGCTAGCGTATTTTGGAGTTTACATGAAATAGGTAAGGCCTACTTATATAAATTTTTCCCCTACACTTTATATAAACACTGTGGTTTGCGAAGTTGTTCGTGATGATTTGTCATTAGCCTTCTCACTTGTAATCTTCTCATAACACTCCAAACTAGTCATCAGAACCCACATTTTCTGTCAGCTGTTGTCTTTATGCTGGGAATACCTCCTCTTCCTAAGCTTTACCTTGTTGGCTTTTCCTTACTTTCAGAATAGTACATTTGCAAGAATCTTCTAAATATCTCATCCCATTTGAATTCTGTACCAGCTCTGGGAGGCAGGTTCATTACAGTAGGTGATACAAAGAGAAGCTGTAGGAATAACATCTTATCCCAACATTCATTGCTTCAAAGCCTGGCAAGCTGCCTGGACCAATGTATCACATAATGTTCTATTCTTTATTTGAGAATTAACTTAACCAAATCAGTCTCAGTTTTTCTTCTGTAAACGAGTTTCATAAGACCTACTTCATAGACTGATTGCCAGGGTGGAAAGAACTGAGATATGTAACATTCTTGGCACACGGCCTAGCACACAGAGGATGGTTAGTTCATTGAAACCCACTATTATTACAGCAGTTACTGCATGGGTGATAAGTAGAATTCAGTGATCTTTGAGGCTTCTTTTTGTATCTAAGAGTTTGTCTCAAGGAACTAGATGAGTAACCTTTGCTAAGTTTTCTGTTCCTATTTATTTACTTACTTGAGCATAATGACCAGGCTCACCTTCCTGTCCTTTGAAAAGCATTTGGCCCCACTGTTGATGAACAAGAAACCATGGAGAAAGGATAAGCCAAACAGATTTGTCATCTTTCCTCTCCTGTGGCTTCCCACCATCGACACTCATTTCCTCCAAAGAAGGGAGTTAACTTTGCTCCATCTCTTGCCAATTCCATAAGAAAGCCCAAAGAAGGGGTAGAATGTTCACCTGGCATTCTCTGTATCACAGGAGGCCCTGATATTTCACAGAGCATTAACATCTCTTTTTCAATTCCATATGTACTGGAAAGAAAATTCTTCATCATATATATAGTATGTGTTTAGTATATTTACTCTCTGTAGAACAGATATTGTTTTAAGCAAAGGTTCTATGGAATTGAGTGAGATAGCATAGAAAATTTGGTGACAATGAGATGAACTGAAATCTAGATACAAAATGCGCTCTTTTATATATGCTATATATGATACTTCACTTCCATTAAAGTACCTCGAATGAATAAGATACCTATATCTATATCTATCTAATCTATCTATCTATCTATCTATCTATCTATCTATCTATCTATCTATCTATCTATCTATCTACAAAACAACACACAGTCAAAAGAATGAGGAACTCTGAGGTTGTATAATGAATAGGAAACAAGGCTTCAATCAGGTAGACAGTCTTTTTGTGTCTTTGTAATTACTGGTTGTTCTTGCCAGTATTTGCTGTAAGCAATAAATGGACAAAGCCAAGGAGCAGTGGAAGAATTGTCATTGAATCCATTTCATCTTATTACATGTGTTGTATCTAAAGATTTTTGAAGTTTTCTTATCCCTCACTCCTTGATTCTCTTCTAATGTCCACTTTCTTCTTTTCTAACATCAGCTTGATGTCTTCCCTCTTTTTCCTGGCTGGGTAGAGGCAAGGAAATTGGAAGCATTTGTAGCCTTCACTGGAATCACTTTTCTACCCAAAAATGGCTTTCTAGTTTTTATATTGTGGTCACTCCTGTTATGCTGTAACATTACCACAAATCCTTTTCAGACAAAGATAGCTTTTTTCCTCTTTTCTTTAGAAGTAGCCAGCATGCTCACTCTCTGCCAAAGAGTGATGCAAAGAAGAAAGAAAGGAAAGAGAGAAAAGGAAGAAGAAAGAAAGAAAGAAAGAAAGAAAGAAAGAAAGAAAGAAAGAAAGAAAGAAAGAAAGAAAGAAAGAAAGAAAGAAAGAGAAAGAGAGAGAAAGAGAAAGAAAGAGAGAGAAAGAAAGAGATGGATTATAGGGCAATTAGACATTCTCTACCCTACCTTTACCTAATGATCTATTTATCTTATTAGACGCCCTTAAGCAGATTAAACTCAGCCGCTATATTGAGTCCTGATGACTTTTTTCAGCAGTGGAAAGGAGAGTTCTTAAAGGGTCAAGGACTAATGATCTCAGCAGAGAAAAATTCAGAAGTTGCTACGGTCTGAGATCAGTAGGGATGAGACATCATCTCCCTGGGGAAATAGAAGAATCCCTCTTTCTTTCTCCCCCGTTTTCACTTGTCTGCCTGTTTCCTTCTTAAGTAAGACTGGACAGAGCAGGAGATTCTCCGTGGTGTGCAATGACCTCATGTAGAGAAGGGGCGGAGAGATAAGTGGCTCCAGGGACACCTTCCAACTTTTTCATTCATGACTTTAGAAAATTTCCTCATGGATCTTCAGTCCAAGTGAGGAAGATCTATATGTGTAACTCCTCTTAGAAGGTGGTTTCTAGCACTTCTGTTTCTGGCACTTCCAAGTGGTGGTATCAAAGGCAATGGCACAGGTATTTTGAATTATTTCAGTGGCTTCTCTACCCCATAAAGAGGAACAGAATATGGACTCCATTATATATGTGACAAAATTGAGTTCTTATTCTGATCTTTAAACTCTGAAATTTTCATCACCCCATATTTTTGAATCTTTGTTTTCTGACCTCTGAAATGAGCCCTTGCAAGAATTAAACAAGTTCACGGGATGTAATGTCTTTTTAACAGACCTGTGTGGCTTCCTTCTTTTTAATACAGGGAAACAAAACCTGCAAGTGGAAGATAAGGAAAGAAAGTTTTTTGGGTATCAACTCAGTAGGAAGGCAGAGAGTATAGTTTGATTAAAATTATCCTGTCTGTTTTGAGATATGTATTATTGGCATATAGTCAAGTTGGGTTCTGTGCATCCAGAAAATTCACCAATAAACAAAGAATCTTCCCTTCCCTGTCTTTATCTTACTTTTAGTAAAATAAAACCTTTTTTATATTCGGAAAGAAACCCTGAGGACCAAACTAAAGATCTTCTAGCAACTCATACCCTCATCTCTTTTCCTTAGGTCATCCAGATGTTGAACAGCCTTGTAAGTCCAGTGTACGCACCTGGAGTCCAAATTCAGCTGTCAACCAACAGACGGTCCCTCCAGCCTGCCCTGAGCCACAAGGCTGCTATCTTGAACTGGGATTTCGCTACCCCCTGATCCCTGAATCTCTGGCCATCTGGGTGACATTTGTGTCCACTGACTGGGACTCTAGTGGAGCTGTCAATGACATCAAACTATTGACTGTCAGTGGGAAGAACATCTCCTTGGGTCCTCAGAATGTCTTCTGTGATATCCCACTGACCATCAAACTTCAAGATGTAGGTGAGGAGGTGTATGGTATCCAGATCTACACATTGGATGAGCACTTGGAGATTGATGCCGCCATGCTGACCTCACTTCCAGACAGCCCACTCTGCCTGGAGTGTAAACCCTTGCAGTACAAGGTAGTCCGGGACCCTCCTCTCCAGGCAGATGTGGCTTCTGTCCTACACCTCAATAGAAGATTCATGGACAAGTAAGTGCATCTCTAGATAGGGAGCTAATCAAGTGGGTGGGTCCTAAAGTAATGTCAGGAGAGTCTAAGAGGCCTGACTGGGAGAAAGTGCATCAAAGTGAGTCTCTCTTGGAGGTATTAGGAATTTGGCTTTGGATATAGAATTGTCCTAATAAGACAGTTGATATGAGAGGAAGAGTGATGAACAAGGAGGCCTGGGGTTCACCGATAGCTTTAATGTATGTTGCTAAGCTTCTATAACTTCTCTACAACTTAGTTTTCCCAATAATAAAATTCAGAAGGTTGTATAAGATTGGCAATGAGAAAATCATTCACTTCTAATAGCAGTGGATAAGCAGAAATTAACTAATTGTTTGCTTAATATATTAAATTGGAGATTTGTGTATTCATTGCCTTAGTAGGTAAAAAGGGTGACACAGTAGCAAGTTTGCTAAGAATTCGGGGTCCCTGCATGAGAATGTTGATGGAGGATAAACAGTACAATTCATAGTTCTTGTTGATTTTGTTTTCTGAGGTGCAACAAGAGACTCAGGCATATTTGATCCCTCAAGAGCCCTTATGGCTCTTATTCTCAATATTTTTGAATATTCACTTCTTTTATGGAGACAGTGGTAGTTTAATATTCCATTCGAAAGCCACTACTCTATCATGCCTTTCTCAAACATCCTCAGGATGTATGTCTAATAAGATGTCAGGTCCCCTTATAATGAAATCATTAATACTTTCCTCCATGTCAGATAATGTGCTAAGGTCTTTGCATCTTCTACTTATTCTATCTTCTGTCTTCTCCATGTCAATTCATGTGTCCAAATTTGTACTATAGGTAGGGCTCAGATCAAGATGGGAATTTCATCCTCATTCCTAGGCAACTGATCCTAGCCAGAGTTCAGTTAAAGATGTGATTCAAATTTTTGCTTTGAGGAAGCCTTTGCTACTAATTTGGGTACCAAGAATCTGTCCGAATAATCCCTGAACACTTGTAGAATGTCTATTCTGTGCAAGAGACATTGATAGGGAATAATAGTGTATTATAAAAAACAGTAATTCTTTCTAACACTAAATAAATCAGTTCCTCTCTAGGAGCCCAACTTCCACATCTGTGTAATGAAGATTTTGAAGTCAGTGTTATCTTTTGGCCTTTTGTGGCTCTTTCTTTGGTTCTTGGATGATACACATCACCATCTCTTCTCTGTTGACTTAAAATATTTACTGAGCTCATCATTAGTGGAAACCAAACTCTGGAGGAAACATTTTATCTTTTTAATCTTTTACCTTTTAAAGAGACAAGATCACTCTCAAATACTTTGCCAGCACTTCCTCTTACATACCAGCAATTGATGTGCACGTAACAATCCAAGCCATGCCCATTTATTGACTTAGAGATTTAGAGGTGAGGAACATCAATTTAAGACCTCAGCTGGAGCACTTAGTTTTCTGTTTGAAAAGTACCTAAAATTTAAGGATATCTTGATTGAAAATGTTTCGTAAGCCTGTCCCTCTTTCATCTCTTCATTTGTCTAGAGTGGTAAAGTTCTACAAATATGCAGCTGGTTAAAACTTCATTATAAATCAATGCAAAGAAGTACTCATAGGTGACTCAGTTTGAATGCAGTTTTCATCTTTTGCCTTAATTTCTGAGCTCATCACAACTGACATGGGTTAAGGGTGTGGAAATTTAAGTAAAGAGGTAAAAGCACACTGAATTCTATTCTTTACTAAATCACTAACTTGCTCTACAATTCTAAGATTGTTACCTCAATCAAGTATTCAAGGAAATGAAGAACAGTTGATATTAGTGGTTCTCTAATTTAATTGCTTATTATGAAAACTTGAAGCATTTTAAAAATGCTTACATTTTACCTACATTCCCTTTTCTCATCACCACTCCTGGTATTAAATTAATTGGTGAGGAAGATAGAGTCAGATCATCAGTAATCTTCAAAACTCACTGAAAGACTCTACTATGTAGCCAAGTTCCAGAAATGCTGTACCAAATCATGTTTTCAAGGTGTGGTCCTTGACCAGCAGCATCTGCATGAAAGGAGTACTTTTAAAGACTAAATATTCAGGTCCCAAGTCAGCTGACTCAATGAGAAATCAAGGACACAATATATAGATGAGTCTGGTACTGGTTGAAACTTACTTCTCTCAATTCTAACTCACCTAAGACCCCGGTCTCTCTCTCCCATATGGCTACCTGATTTTCAAAATCATGCAGAGAGTGTGCGAGAGTCTACACTTGGAGGTGACACTTTCTGGAACAACTCAGACATAGCCACTTTTCTGTGGATACTCACACTTCAATATGAAGATCTTAGCTATTTGCTGAAACTGCCAAGTCCCTTGTGAATTTGATTCTCAATTCTTTTGCTGGTTTACATCCCTGCCTACCACATATATGTTTTATTCATTCATAAGCATGTTTTTAGTCTCTACTGTTTCAAAGAATAAGGATTTGACTGAGCCTTTATTGGCCTTTCTTCTGGTCTTTTCAAGTCCCTTCAAATTTGTTGGGGACCTTGTCTGAGTTTAACTATACTCCCTGACCTTAATGTTCTTTGAAATGCTAAAAAAAAAAGTAAAACACTCAACTCAACCTAAATTTCAAACTCTTTATCTCTAGGTAATTTGAGTTCTGAACTCCAACACAAATACCTCTGTGTATGTGTGTGTTTTGCTGCCTTCACATTTTTTCCATATCAAATAAATTGGCTTTTGTACAAGTTCTATATAAAGACTGTTGTGGAGAAAAAGAGAAGAGAGGGAGGTAAAATGCTTTCTTTTTTCTTCTCTGACTCAACCCATTACAAGATGCCCTTTCACCTTTGTCTTCATTTATTTCTTTCAACAAAAATATTTATTCTTTCTGCTATCTATACTGGAGAGAGTTTCCCAAGGTATAACACTGATAAAGAGAGGCTTCTGTGCTTACCACATGGAAGTTTCTAGTAGATGGATTACTTTTTACCAGAATAAGGAAGAAATATGGAATATCTTATGTAAATGGAAGTGCATTCATTGACTGAGGACTGAGATTTACTGAGGAAAAGGGGATTAATACCACTGCTCCTATTCAGTCTCCTGTGTGACGTTAGTAGACATTGTACCACCTATTTGGATGTCTGTGTACCTGTCTCTAAAGTGAAAGACATTGCATTAAACTCTTTTTTTGTGTATAGATCTTGTTCAAAGGTGACAGGTGACTTAATCATCTAGTTTGTGTGTGTGTGTGTGTGTGTGTGTGTGTGTGCTGGGGATCATGGAGAAATCATCCCAAGGGTGATCAGGGGTCCAGGGCCCACTCCCAGTGAAACTCAATCAACCATGCTGGTGGTTCAGTGCCAGAGCCTGAAAATGTACAGTTCCAGAGATCACCAGAACCACCTGGGCCATACTCTGACACAATAAGTTCAGGAGATCATGTAATGCCAGGGATCATGTAAGTTCAGGAGGTCATGTAATGCCAGGGATCGAACCCAGGTTGGGAACACTGTAGGCAATGTCCCCAAAGGTGCTATACCATCTCCTGACCCCTCTTATATGTGTGTGTCTGTGTGTGTATGGATTTAACAGATCCAAAGTGACCTTACTGATCTTGGAGGCCCCAATGAAATGTGTAGTTTGTGGACAAATTATCACCACTGCCACCACCAAAAACAATGGTAGAAAAACAACCATTAAAATAATAAAATGACCATTTATTACTTATATAGTAATACAGTCTAATATAGATATTTGATTTGATTACCTTATAATGACATTTGAAGTAGATAAATTTTAGCAAAAGAACTTGCTTTCACTGAAGCTCAAAGCCAAAATGACTTATCCAGTCTAATAAGATTGGTAATATCAGAGCCAGGGCTAATTCTAAATTCTGAGTTTCTAACAAAACATTCTTTCTAAGAAAGCTTTCCCTCCTGCTGAAATTATACAAAAGCAGGATTTCAGAGCTCAGATAATGTATCAAAGCTAGCCAAAGATAAAGATTATATCAAGCAGCAAGTAGGATCTCTACACACAGGTCTCTAAGCCACTCTCATCCCCTTTGGTCAAATCTTGGGGTCTAGCAACATAAGTTTCAAGCTGTTCAGTTGGGCACCTAGTTGGAAAAGGAGTGGAAAACGTTCTGTTACTCAACTGAAGTTTAACTCTATCATGTTCCTTAGGCCTGCCTAGAGTCTTCAGATTTCTCCAAGTAATGAATGCTCTGGAAAAACATAAGTTCTATAGTATGAACAGGGTTGTGAGCCATACAATACTATGACAGGACAGCCCTCATGGTACTCACACTGTATGGGTAAAGATATAGAAATGCAGTTGGAGTCACTCTAGTAATGATGGAGTTGAAGTAACAAAGGTTGAATTCTTACCTCTAGTTGGAGGAATTGAGCTGTCAGATGAGAACACAGACATACATTTCCAGTGGCTGTATTCTGTGCCTACTTCAAATATGGAACTACTCCAAAATAGCTGCTCCAAAAATATGTTCTGAGTGGTTCCTAAAGGAATGATGGGACAGACAAGCAGTTGAAGAGAAATAGAGAAGCTCTCATTCATAAACAAGCTACCATATGTCAAGTACATACTAAGTACATGATAGGAAAAATCTTGTGTGATTGGATTAGTGAACTTCTAGGTAGATCCATTTACTTCAGGTACCTGTGAGAACCCGAGTCTCAGAGTTGACACAGCTGTCAATCATTACTATTGGTAATTATTCTGATCCATTCCCTCCAAAGCTAGCATTCTTAGACATTCCATGCAACTTGAGCAAATACATTTGTATTGTACACATACATTGTCTACACTTATCTTTTGTTTGTATACTTGATTTGATGACTGGAGAGATAACACAGCAGGCAGGGCATTTGCCTTGCACGTCACCGACTCAGGTTTGATTCCTCCGTCCCTTTCAGAGGCCCTAGCAAGCTACCGAGAGTATCCCACCCCCACGGCAGAGCCTGGAAAGCCACCCATGGCATATTTGATATGCCCAAAACAGTAACAACAAATCTCACAATGGAGACGTTACTGGTGCCCACTCGAGCAAATCGGTGAACATCGGGATGACAGTCCTACAGTGCTACTTAATTTGAAGCTAGAAACATTCTTAAAAGTTGTCGTCTCAAACTGGCTTCTATGGTATATCCCTATTAATCTATTGATACTTCTCTCACTGAGACCTACTAAACTGACATCAAAATCTCCACCTATTTTTCTCACCTTCTTGGTGTTCTTAATATGTGTGAGCAAAAGGAATAAACATAAAAAAGAATATAGTCATAAGACCAGAGTGGAAATTCTTCTGAATGTGCTTTTTTTTAAAAAAAAATATTTTATTTTATTATGGGGTCATACCCAGCGTTGCTCAGGGGTTACTCCTGGCTCTGCATTCAGAAATTACTCCTGGTGGTGCTTGGGAGACCTTGCGGGATGCCGGGGATTGAACTCAGGTCTGCTGCGTGCAAGGCAAACACCCGACCTGCTGTGCAATCACTCTGTCCCCATGAATGTGCTTTCTGATTTTACAGATCACATCCGACATCTCTTCTTGTAGAGTCTTGTGTGACTAAAATACCTATCAGCTCAGAAACTTTTGTATATTCCTCATATTTTCATTTGAAAAATATTTTTTGATTCCCACCATGAGTTCAATTACTTTCTATGCCATACATAGAAAAGATTTTTGGTTTTATGAAAAGGAATTTGGATTTTCTTAGCAGGGTTGTGAGCCATACAATATAGCCATATTTGCCACAGGCAAGTAACACAAAGTAATACATGTAGGTCCCATCAGGTACCACCAGGGCCAGACTGCATGATTTGGTAGAATTTATTTACTTATTTATTTATTTATTTATGGCTTTTGAGGATCACACCCAGCAATGTTCAGGGCTTAATCCTGGCTCTGCACTCAATAATTACTTTGGCGGTGCTCAGGGGATCATATAGGATGCCAGGGACAGAACCCGGGTCAACCACATAAAAGGCATTGCCCTACCTGCTGTACTATTGCTCTGGCCCCTGATTTGGCAAGATTTATACAGGCCTGCTATGGACTGGACTTTCCCCACCCCTATTCTAGGCACTAGAGAGCAATAAAAAAAAAAAAACAGAAAAGGCCCTTGATCTCAGGTTCTACAATATAGTTGGGTGAGACAAACCAGAAACAGTTACATAATATTTTAATTGGCTAGAATTTATTGATTTTAGATAAATGGTCAGGAAAGGCCTCTCTCATGAGAAACATTCAAAGAGAAAGCAGAAATGCTTCTCCCCCACACCCCAGTGATTTATATGGAAGGTTAGTTGAGCTGCCATCATGGAGAAGCCAGCCTATTTGGAACACAAATGTCATGCCATATATTACCCTGGGTCCTTAGTCATTATTTTGGCTGATCTTGCATTGAACCATTCTTGTGGGTTTTTTCTCTCTCACATAATTTGGATACTTCACTGTATTACTGTAATACTGTCACTATCATCCCATTGTTCACATCTATTTGCTCATGTGGGCGCCAGTAAACTCCGTTCATCCGTGTCACGTGCTAGTGAGGTCCGATGGCATATTGGGGGCTCTTTTAGGATCAGGAGAATGAGGACCATTGTTGCTACTATGTTTGGCATATCGAGTATGCCATGAGTAGCTTTCCAGGCTCTGCCGTGTGGGCGGGATACTCTCAGTAGCATGCCAGGCTCTCCAAGAGGGATGGAGGCTTTTTGGGTGGCCTCTAATCCTCTAATCGCCTGTATAGGTGTTCCCAGTCTACCAAATGTAAGCTTCTGGTCGACTGGCATGTTGTAATGATCTTCATACTGACAAACATGCACCTGCCTGCATCTCTGGGCAGCATATGAGACATCTGCAGCCTCAGGTGATCTCCTTGGGGTTGATGGAGTGTGCCCCGAAGTTGTTGAGCAGCTGCCAGAGCAGGACCCTATCACGGAGGGTCTGTGCCAGGTCATACACATGCGCCAAGTCCCAGGTCACCAGTAGTTGGCTGACAGCACCCCACAGTGGATGAGCCACTGTGCACACTGCTGCCACAGTTCTATGTCCGATGGCACTGTGACTCAGCCTGGCTGGGGCAGGCGGCGACGCTGCAGCTGCCGCAGTGGTTTCTCCATGCCTGGCTGATGCCATTCTATCTGAATCTTGCAAAACAGCCAGCGATGTCCATAGGGAATCATGCGCAGAGTTCCAGTAGGGATCACATGTAGAGTCCCATGCCTGGTGTGTGTGCTGAGCCGCGTGTTGTCTAAGGCAAGGTGGTGAGCCAGGTTCGGGAGAGCGCCAGGGATTTGGGCGGTGTCAGCGCCATCTTGCCTCCAATCAAATATGGTGTGGCACTTATGGAAAATGAGTAGGGAGTGTCTTATGATGTGTCACGGCTGCCCGGTTTAGGAATATTCACTTATATGTGAAGTTCTGCCCAAGCATGTGAAAAGCAGCCTAGAACGTGGTGGTGGTTGGGTTGTGGAGGTCGGCTGCTGGGGCTGGGTCCCTTGGGGCAGGGAGGTCTCTCACCTGCCCTCCTCTGGGGCGCCCAAAATGAAAAGAGCCTGGCATGGAGTCTGGTGGCATGGTTATGGGGGTCTCATTTTATGCTCCCTTCCGGGAGAAGCAGCCATGATTTCTGGATGGTGGCCGATACAGAGATTATCTGGCACTGGCAGGAGGTGGCTTTTGGGTGTGACCTCTGGGCCTCCAGAGACTAGGGGAAGCAGGCAGAGGATCTCTGCTCCCTGGTCCCATTGAGCCCAGAGTTCAAGGTCACAAAGTTCCACATTACGTGGGACTTCACTCATGCATGAGGCTCGGCCTGAGCATGTGGAAAGCGGCCTGGAGTATGGCGGCAGTTGGGATATGGAGGTTGGCTGCAGGGGCTGGGTCCCTTGGGGCAGGGAGGGCTCTCACCCGCCACCTTCTAGTGAGAACTCACAGCTGCTTCTCCCGGAAGGGAGCATAAAATGAGGCTCCCCCTAATTTGGGTACTTACGTAAATAAATATATCATACTCCTAGTAGACAAAATCAAAGCCTTATAAATGCTTATTGAATGTGTGAATGTAAGAATGAGGCCAGCCCAAAGTGGGGATTCTCAAAAGATCAATCTCTGGCTTCCAGATCTTAGCCATAGCAGTGACACTTGATGCCCTATTAAGCTCAGGGGAATGGGAAAATTTAGTCCAAATCAAGGTCAGTTAAAGGCATAGGTAGCTTTTTTCATATTGCTTCTGTGGCTTTCAAGCTGAGACTTAACTTAATTTTTTAGCCCCATTTGTTTAGCTTGCTCTTTCTATCATGCAGTCATCCATTCTTTTTTTTTCTTGCATGTGCTAATTTGTTAATTCATCAGCTAAATAGCGAGCATCTAATGTAATTACAGTCCTTAATGGTTTGCTGTTCCATTTAACAACTGTTTCCTATTCTATGCCACGTGCTATGCTAGAACTAGTAATACATCCCTTATCCTTTGACTTATAAGTAGATACATGTAAAGGGGGAAATGCTCACAAAACTAGATGATTCTATTTCAGTATGATAAGTGTTGTGGTGTGATGAGCATAGGCAAGCATGGGGGCTTAGCGAAAACGTAGAAAGAGTATCTTACCTAGCCTGGAAGAAGTTATATCTAAGCTATCTAAGCTGAGACCTGGTGAATAAAAGCTGATTATTGAAAAAGTTTGCTGCCATGCAAATTGTTGAAATGAAGTGGGAGCTCAGTAAATGTTATTGAGTGAGTAAATCAGATGCATATATGAATAGGCATATTGTACTGTTGTGCAATAACATAGGTTCTGTTGCAGATCAATTGTAGAGCATTTGGAGGGGGCATATATTTCGGACAACAGGGATATCAATCCATTAAATGTATTACATCTCTATTTCTTTGAGCTGCTGTATAATGTTCCATAACATGATTGTGCTACAGTTACTGTCAGACCCCTGATAATAGGCATCTATATTATTTTATAGTTTCCTATAATCCACAAATGCTACAGAGAACATGCTTCATGACCCTTCATGTGGACACATGTGATGATTTTCCTAGAATTGATATAGAGAAATGAAATTGCTCAGTTATAAACTGAATATTTTTCATTGTAATGTGTACAATCTCTTGCTTTCAAGGAGGATGAACTTGCTCACATCCTGCCTGAAGTCACACGGTCACTCTGTCACACAGTCACTTCTGTTTGACACAATGAAAGTGATTTTGTCATTGCCCACTTGATGGCTAAAATATACCTTCTCGTTTATGATGGGATATATTCATTGAGCATCTTTTAAAATAATTACTGGTTTCATTATTTTATTTTAAATGACTGACCCATCAGCATTTTCAGCTATGTCTTTGTGGTTAACTACTTTACCTATTAATTTTTCCCATCTATGAAGTTTGGATTTAATCTCAATCTTCCCACATACCCATCATTGTTGTTAGTCCCTAACAATAGGAACAGTTAAAATAGGTAGTTGGAGGGAAATAGCATTTAGTAGGTAGTTACTCTGAGAAACCATGTATGCCTTATGCATTTATCAGATTCTAATTTAGTATGCACCCTATGTTGGGAACCATTCTACATTCAGAAGATGCAAAGGGCAACAGCAGTCTACTAAATTTCTGCCCTCTGTGAAGCATAAATTTAGTTTCTGTGTTCATTGCACTCACAGATGCTACTAGCACCGACTAGTAGTATTAGCTTCACTTGCAATGATAGTGACTATGTATTGAAAATTTCGGATTATGCTCACTATTTTTAATCAAGCGTCCAATGAAACATAGCTATCCTTATGCCTAATTTTCCGATGGGGAATCAGAGACTCAAGAGGTAAAATTCATCATTAACCATCTCACAGTTAGTGGATACTGGGGTTAAGTTTTACATCACATTGCTTGACCATATATGGGTTTAGAAAACTATAGGAATAGCTATTGTTGTGGTGACAAAGAAAAGATAGATTAAATTGATAGATGTAGAAAGTTATATCTGACAGTAGATTTTTTTTGTTTTTTGTGGGTTTTTTTTTTGCTTTCAGAAAGTAATAGAAAAGAAGAAAATTAATTGTTTCATCATAAATTATTAAAGTGTCATTGTATTCTTACATTATGTATGTTTCAGGTAGTGGTTGTTGAAAGTCCACATTGCTACCTTAGTTTTGAGTACATTTAAAAATAGATGACGGAGCTGGAGAGATAGCACAGCGGGAAGGGCGTTTGCCTTGCACGCGGCCGACCCAGGTTCAAATCCCAGCATCCCATATGGTCCCCTGGACACGGCCAGGGGTAATTCCTGAGTGCAGAGCCAGGAGTAACCCCTGTGCATCGCCAGGTGTGACCCAAAAAGCAAAATAAATAAATAAATAAATAAATAAAAATAAAAATAGATGACAAGAAAGAGACTTGATGTGTGGACCTCATCAGACCTTAAGGTTTCTAGTAACCTGCTTGCTGAAATGCATGCCCCAGTATTTGCCCTTTCCTGAACAGCACCTTTTCCCGTGTCTCGCATTTGTTTTGATGCTGTACCCAGAGCAGTTGGGCAGCAGTGTGAGTTTCTTCAAGTCCCAAAGGAGAACTGTTTCTCCAAACCCAGAATGAATATCTCTGATGCTAGCCCAGCCTTGAACAGGGTATAGAGTCAGCATAATCTTACTCTATTTCTGGAAACTGGGCACCAGCCATGTTGAACTCCTTCTCATCCGTCTTGGGCCAAATACCTCTCAGAATGAAATATGGGTTCCAGGAATATTAGGGTAAGCAGGAGGATTTAGTAAAATCAACAGATCTTTTGGGTCAACAATAGCCATGGAAGTGCTTGGCAGTTTCACAGGGCTGACTATGTCCATGTCCCTTCACAGTTTTGAAGGTAATAAGGGCCCTTGTTTGTCATTAACATCACTAAATCACGTATCTAATATTCCACTGATCAGTCATTACTGAAAGGAACTCTGGACTTTATTTTATAAAGTGAAAGTAAACCACTGCATTATCTGTTTCGCAGATGTTAAACCAGATCCATGGAAGTTAAAAAATGTAAGCAAGGTGCCATTGATAAGTTTATGTATATTTCCATTCATTAATTTATTCAATACCATTTAATAATGAATATTTACTATGTGTCAATACCAATTTTGGCACTATAATTCTGAATCTTATTATTGGACAGTAATATTGGTCTGACTTACAGCCCAAATAGATTTATAATTGCTAATTGAAAAGTATCATTTAAGTTACAATAGAATGTGATTCTCTCTTAATGTTGAGGAGGCCAGAGAAGTTGGCAGAAACCAGATTATGAGGGGACTGTGACCCGTGTTTATAAAATTTGAATTGGTTCATTTGGAAATAGGAGCATAGCCAATCTTATTTGTTGAATGCTCTGTGAGAAAAATTGAAGGAGATTGGAAAAGTCCACTTTGAGGTTAACCTTGCTAACACCCAAAGATTCCATCTAGGTATGGGGATAAATGGGAGATATGCTTTAAAGAACCAACAGGACTTGGTGATATATTACACACAAAGAGTTTAAGAAGAAGAAACTGTTAAGTGGCCTTCAAATTTCTTGTTTCAGTATCTGGAATTTAGAAATTTGATTTCCTGAAATGGGGAAATAAATACTTGGAATATTTTATTAGAGAGATTTGTTGCTCAATCCCAAGTTCTGCCTTGAACACCTTGTCTCGTTTCTTTGCTTGCTAATTTCCACTCTAGAGAAGCCTGTGTTCTCTCTTGAACATGGACTTCTCCCTTTCTCTCCCCTCACACCTTTCTAAATAAGTTTCAATAAAATCTACCTTGCTTTACCATTTTGGCTCCTTTTGAAATTCTTTCCTGTGAGGAAAAGGTGATGGGTCAAGAATGCCAGCATTTCCCCAATGCTGGTGGCTAAGGTGGGTTGAAAAGAGAGATGGAAATACTCTCCTTGAGTCTACCTCTCATCGTCCCCATTTTACTAAACCACCCACTATGATGGGACACTATCTTTTCCAGAAAATAGGTGCAAGAGCTCATTCCAGTCTAACACCAGCTAATGCAAGAGGCACTGGATATTGTAGCGTCTCCAACGTTGAGTTTCCCCTGCCCTAAGTCAGTAGACCAGAGAATGCCAGACATTCCCCAGCATTGTAGAAATAAGCAGAATCTTGGACCACTGTTCAGTCATGCTGAAGAGCATCATCTAACTCATACAATTATCGTACTATCTATGCCCCGTAAGTCACCTTAGTGATGAAGGAGCCGCAGAGGTGTGTCTCTGTGTTGGTCCACGGTTCTCAGACTCTTTAATGTTTTCAAGAATAAGAATATTGAGTAATAAAGATGCTCAGACTCAGAGTTAGAAAATAGAAAAGTTTATTAGAAAGTAAAAGAGAAAGAAACTCCCCAGCTGGGGAATAATTTAATCTAAGACTAAGTTAAGTATGCCTCATTCTGGGTTTTTTGTAGGAAAACGAGTCTTTGTGTTACTTTTCAAATAATAAAAATGTTGTTGAGAATGCAGGGATCTTAGAGATTGGTCTGGCTGGTTTAGGTCTCTTGGTCTCTTGGGTTTTCTTTTTTGATCATTTGCTGTAAGTATCGTCCCCTATCTCTTAGACTCCAGTGAGCCTAAGCTTGGGCAGAATTCATGGACTTGGGGAATGGTTAAGTTTCCTTCTTCAGGAAGAGCCCAAGATTTTGCAGGAATATTTAAGGTGTGGAATTGAGATGATTAAATGGAGCTGCTCACAGTTGCTGGCAAAGGGAAACTGAGGCTTCTTTTATTATTCACACAACTATTGCACTACCCATGTCCTATGAGTCATTATGAATCAGATGCAGCCCGGTATGGACCATTTAGCAATATATGTATATATATATATGCATATATATTAGAGAATAAAATAGTTTTGTCTTAAGCATATTATATTTAAGATATTCATTGTCTTATGAGAGAGGATAAATAAGCTATAGAATGAAATATTGGAGTTGCTCACAGCAGAAACCAGAACTAATGTCAAGTCTGTTTCTACTCATGATAAGTCTCATTGCTTCTGTACAAAGCAACTGTATCCTATTATATAGCCATAGAGCCTTTATTTCATTGTCTGCCCACCTTTGCTTCAAAACATAATTCAAGACAAAAGACTCGTCCATTACTAGTACTGTATATATTGCTGTTACTCGTACAGTATATATTTTTCTGGGAGAGTTAATCAAATAATCAGATATATAGGTAAATACATACGTAAAAGAATGTTCTGTATGGAAAATGCTGAGTTAGTTTACATAATACTTTTTGGCTTAGTATGATTTTTAAAGCCTTTAAGAAGACCTTTTGAATGTTTATTTGAATTATTGTGCAAATTGCAGTAAACTCTTCTCAGCATAATGATAGGAAAGACATATTAAGTATTTACAATGGCTTGACACCATGTCCATAAATCCATAACCTCCAATGAACTTCCAGAGAAAGATGTCTTTCCCGTTTCCTTCTGAGAAATAGATACTTTCCCCATTTCACAGAAATTACTCAGAGAAACTCTATAACTGGTAAACTGATGGACTTAGGGCTTCACCCAGTATCCCTAAGTGAGGAATCTTGTGATTTTTATTCATGTATAATATAATACTAGTGTAGTGATAGTCATGTATTATCAGGTACTACACTAATAAATTGCAATATATTTTGTGTCATTTCACCCTTTTGAAAAGTCACTTAAGTCTTTAAAATTTCCTTTTTTAAGTCTATTTTACATAATTGGACATTTAGTCTTTACAAAAGCTTCATCCAGGAATTCTCTCCCTCCCTTTTCATCCCTTCCTTCCTCTATCCCTCCCTCCCTTTTCCACCCTCCCTCCCTCCTTCCCTCCTTTCTTCCCTCTTCTCCCCCTCCTTCCTTTCCTCCTCCCTCCCTTCCTCCCTTCCCAGGCAGAGCTGCACACATGCAAGGCATATGCTTTGTGCTGGGCCAAGGTGAGAATTTTGACTCCTACAATCTTTTGCATCTTACAATAAACATCCCTAAAAATCTGATTGAAAGAAACTCACCAGATATTTTATTTGGTTGATTGGTTTGGGGCCACACCCGGTAATACTCAGGGGTTATTCCTGGCTGTGCATGCAAGAATCACCCCAGCAGTGTTTGGGTGACTAGAAGGGGTGCCATGCAAGGCAAGTGTGTAGTTATACCTCTCTAGCCCCAGCGGCTCACCAGATTATGAAACTATTGGTTAGAACTGAGATATGCCTCATGAGGAAGTTTTGGGGTCTAGCCATTCAGGTCAAGTTAATGAAAAGGCAATGGTATGGATTGGGGAGAAATTAATATTACTTTTGAGTAAGGGTAAATCTCCACAGACCAGCTGCATGATGTCACTGCTAATTGGCCTGGTTGGTGGGGTGGCGGCGGGGGGGGGGCACGGGTAGAGTAATTGTGATATGTCCAAATGTTTCTAAAGACTCATAGTTTCAAGGCATGTTAATAGGAGTTCTGGGACAGGGAGGTCTGTATGTTTGCAGGGAGTATTAATTTAATCACTCCTAAAGAGGTCCAGAGATTGTTAGCTTAAACATTGCGGAACCCCACAGAACCTGGTCTCTTACTGCTCATTTGTGACTGTCCCACAGGCTACTGGAATACCTCATAAAGGCTGTCCTGATGTTGTTTGACAGAAGAGTACTATTTTTCTCTTCCCATGTCTCCAGGACCGAATTCCTGGGGGGTTTCCTTTAGAAAACAATGGTTTTGTGAATCCCAATTGCAAAGGATAGCCTGATGTCACCTACTATTTTGTTCTCTTACTTTTCACCCTGGGGGTAGGTGGGATAGACTGGATGTAGTAGTGCCGCTTTGATTCCTGTTTAAGAAAACAAACGAGAATAAGAAGGATAAGGAAAATAACAGCTGCCAGAACAATTAGAGATGTGGAAAGATCTCACACAAGGTATTGGTCAAGAGGAATAGACAAAAATCTATTCAATCTGTGCTCACAATAGAGGGAATCCTTAGGACAGGTTTTTGTGGGTTTGTATTGTGACCACTGAAGCAGGAACTCCACACATGACAAATGCTGAAGATGGAATCAGGATACGTGATTCACAAGCCAGCACACAACTTCCTTGCTGTGTGACCCTAACTCCCTTCAACATTGTGTTCAACCTCTTCCTCTAGGAAAAACTGAGGATGATTCCTATCTGAATAGTGGAATGACATAAGAAACAAGTGAGAAAGTGGGCACGCAAGAACCTGGTGCAATCTGGGGAACTTTAAAGATGGTAATATTTAGGATTCTTACCACTGTTGGGTTTTTACATTAGGCTTTCTCTTGGCCTAGAGTATAGGAGGGTGTGTGAGAAAGGCAAGCAAACAAAAATAGACTCACACATACTGCAGTATCCTGGTAAACTCTAAGTGGAGCTGCAGTGGTGCTGTATAAGATAGGAAGAAATGAAAGATAAATTGTACATTAATCTCTGTAACTGATCTCAAGAGAATTCCCACCAAGTGCCTGCCTTGCCATCAGGTGACTCAGATTAAAGGAAAGACCTCCAGAGAGCCTGATGTGTTTCTAGTGTGGGACCCAATCTTCTTTCTAGAAAATGAAGGCACAGGGGGATAGCTTCTGAGGTCCGTCACAATTTGAACGTTCTTTTCAGACTAACCTGGGGTCTCACCTGTTGTGTGTGTCTAATTCAATGGGGTGTCATGTTGTACTGGCACTTAGCCTGGACTTGGAGACTGGCCATCTTCAATTGCAGCGTTCTAAGACCTACTGAGTCCCCAAAAGTATCTCTCTGGTCTAACAGGCTCTGTACCTTAAGGGAGATATCAGAATGTTTGGGTTGGGAGGAATGAGGACAGACATGTTTAAAGTGTTCTCCAGTTGCGAACCTATGAGAATTGATGGCAGGCATATACTTGTAGCTCACTTCAGAGCATTACTTTTCTTCTCTGCATAGAGCTGCAGGAACAACTGCGGAGAATTTGTACATGTGCATGTGGGTATGCATGCATCTGTTGAGTGTGCACATGTATGTATGTATTGGAGGTGGGCAGAGAGAAAGCATGAGACCACCTGTTTTCATCATCCATTGATTCTTAAAGTATAGTTCAATGCTCTGAAAAGGTCCCTTAGGGGGTCATGGGGTTAATCTTCCATAGCACTAATACCTATAACATTACAAGGCTTGGGCTTTGTTTTCTACCCAGCATTAATCATTCGCTCATGGGCTTTAATACAAGCCAGACAGCTCCTCACCGTGCCTCATGCAAAGCAGTGCCAGTCCCCTCCTTTCATTCTAATACCCACTTCAACATCCATCTTGTTGGAGTAGGAAGTAGATTTCACATCCCAGCTTTAATATCCTCTGAACTAAAAAGTTGTAACTGCCCATCTAAGATGTTATTCAAAAATTCCAGGAAATTCTGGACTCTTCTCCTTATTTTGTATGACTTGGAGCAATTTATCACCATCACACAATGAGACACATGGAGTAACTGGTATTTGAAGCCATTGAACTCTGATTCTGGCATGTTTGTGTTGAGCCTAGTTGTTTTTGTTTTTGTTTTTATCCAAACTTAGTCTCCGAAACTTTTCCATAAAGATAATTCTGAGGTGTTCAAGTGTCTTATTGTCTATGAATGGCACTCATAAACTCCCAGGTCTGGACGGAGTATTGAAGTACCAATACTCTCTAAGTGAGAACACTGAACTGAGGCAGCGGGGCCGGGGAGGAGGGGGGAGGAAGTCATTTCTTCAGAGTCACACAGCTCTTTGATGACAGAATAGGGAATTGAACCCAAGGCTCCTGATTCCCAATCCAGGTGCACCTTTCCCTAAATAACAGAGCACTGGAGTTTGGCCAGGCCTTGGAATTCAAATCTGAGCTTAGCTTTCTCTGATCACGGAGAAGTCTCAGTTGGTTGCATGAGTGAAAGCATGTAGAACTGACATCAATAATGTCATGGCAGCTGGTGCTTGTGAGGGGAGGGGTGGTGGTATAGGAAATGAGAGAGTGCATTTGGCCAAGCTCAGGGTCCACGTGACCCTCCAAGAGCCTTCATTTCAAAACAAACTCAACCTTTCGGGTTCAAGTTTTCCCTCTCGTCAGAAACGTGACTTCCTGCTTCTAAGAAGCAAGGCTTACAAAAGGGCTCAGAAGACTTTGTAGACATCAAATAGCTCTTACAAAATAGCGTTTTGATGAGTTAAGTGTAAATGAATCAGAAACATAAGGATTACATTTTCCCCAAGTGCACATGGGTTTCAAAATTTGAGGGGAAATGTAGTTTGCTAACTGCTTTCACCGAATCCCGAAGCATTCGTGGGGAGGGGAGGGGGAGAGAAGAAAGAGAAACCCAGCCCCCAAATGGTTTTAGATGTGGTGCCAAATTCAAAAATGCTGTTGGGCTTACCCTCTGCCAGTAATAAAATTGCTGGCCACCCAGAGAGGCCACAGGGAGGAGAAAGGAGATTGCTTTCCCCACGGGTCCCTGGTTCTCCACAACTGTGTTCACTTAGGCCTCTCAATCACCAGCTGTCACTGGGTTCCTCCGCTCTACTCCTTGGCCCCAGCGTGGCCTCGATTTTCACACTATGCCCCCTGCCTTGTTTACCTCCAACTGTATCTGGTGTTTTGGCTCCCAGAGACCTTGGCAACAGGTCAGCTTGTCACAAGGCCCGACTCTGTAATCAAGAGACCTGTCCATCACCAGCAGGGGGGTTAGGAGAAGCTGTCACACAACGCCTTTGGTTGCATTCAGGAAAAACAAGAGTTCCTTGTAGATCTTCTCTACTTTCTTTAATGCTATCCAGGTGTGCTGTCCCCCCAGAACTGGCAAACGCCTTTCCTTCTAATCTCACCCCGACACAAATAACTATTTGCATTTCAGAACTGCTCATACCTTATCCCCAGATTTGAAGATCTGGGTTCTTTTATAATTTCCACATTGTTCCTCCATTCTCTTCCTTGTATTTCAATTCGTGGCACCAAGAAAGTAGAAAATCCTTTCAATTGGTGGTAAAAGATGATTAAAACAAAATAACAAAGGCCTTGGCTGCAAACTGTTAGTTTTATTAAATTTGCTACTGTGTTTTAAATTGGTACCAGGGCAAGTCTTTGGACAATTATATCAAAGGCTGCTGGAATTAATCAGTTGCATGTATACATTTGCTCTTTCCTGAGCCTGACACAGAATGAGGGCTGCATTATTTTTATGAAAGGATTGAGTTTTGTGTTACCTGTGTCAGAGGGGTGAACCTAGTCCCTTGGAAGGGACCAGTGAATTCTCAGGTCACTGCCACCTCATTCTTCATTCATTTGATCTAGACTGTGGGCTGGAGCTCAACATCACATCCAGAAGGAATAAATGGATGGATAATGCAAGACAAAAACTCAATTTTTCCAAACAAAGATTCTTTCTTAGCAGGGAACTCATTATCACAGTTTTGCTTTTAAAACTGTCTAAAGTGGAAAGTGTTGCAGTCAGTTGAGTGCCCTGTTATAAGGAGGGAAGGCAAGAAGGGAGGGATTCCAGCATGTCAGCAGTGTGGCTGCTGGTTCAGTATAGCTACTTCTGTTCACACAAATAAGTTCTGACTTTTGCAGCTGGAGGTGGGGAGGGCTTGCATCAACTCTCTCACTACTTCTTCGTAACTTGATTGAAGCATTGGATTCATTACTCGTCATCTTCCCTCCCATCATCTACTGCACACACTCTACTGATAATTCTAGTGAAAAAAAATTAGCAGTTCTTACTACTTACCAGAAAGGTGAGTTAAAATGGGGGTGTTCTTAAAAATGCTTCCTGGTTATCCAGTTAGGTGTTATACCTAGTGCTTATAATACCATATTTGCCGTTTTTCTCACATATGCTGTGTTGACTATTCATTCATTTAACTGGTTGTGTTGAAAACCTATTCTTTGGTGGGCACTGTGATCAGCACAGAGATAGAGCAATGGAAGATTTATGTGTTCCTTGTTCGTGAAGAGCATAACATATGCCAGGAAAGGCAAAAATTCAACATCTGATTTTTGGTTTTATAATAAACTAGGAGATACAAAGGACATCTGCAGAAGAAAACAAACCAAATTTGCATGGCTGAAAAAGAAGTCTCCTTAAGTATTTCTTGTCCTTCCAGCCACTTTTTGATGCTCTTCGTTATTGGAAATCTTCAAACTCTACTTTGCATTACAGTCATGCTGTGCTTGAAGGGCAGATATCCTTCTATTTGCCCTTTGAACTTCTTGAGACCAGTTACATATCTCCTTTATTTGGGGATGACTCTTGTCAGAAGCTCCACACATGCTTTTTTAAAATTCCACAAGAAAAATTAAATACAGGGATAAGAGTAATTTATCAAAAATCACAACCAAACCTAATGAACGTCATTTATCCTGCTGCACAGTTCAGGTGCTATCCATAGTGAAGAAAGAATGCACTTCAGGGTACCCACTCCATTGTAGGCCTGTGGTGCTCTCTCCAAAATTCATAATAGCCATCCTGTTCCAATAAATAAAATGTTGTGAGTCAAATGAACTTCTCAGCCTAGAACAAAAATGTAGTACCCTCTTAAGAACTCAAGGTGATGCTGACACAGATGTGAAAATAACCCGAGTGGCTAAGAACAGATAACTGAATACAGATGTTATAACTACACAGTGGAATACTATGCAGCTGCTAGGAAAAATGAAGCCATGAAATTTGCTTATAAGTGGATGGTTATTGAGAATATCATGCTGAGTGAAAGGAGCCAGAGGGAGAATAACAGACATACAATGATTGCACCCATTTTCAGGATATAAAAAGAAAATATAATATGAAAGTAATACCCAAAAACAGTAGAAACAAAGGCCAGGAGGACTGGTCCATGGTTGGAAGCTTGTTACAAGTGGGAGCAAGGAGTGCAGTTAGAACAGAGACGGGACCACTATGACAATGATACTTGGAAATTATTGTTCTTGACAAGAACTGAGTGCTGAAAGGAGGTAAAGTGATAAACATAATAACCTTTCAGTTCCTATACTGCAATTGCAATCCAGGAGAGAGAGTGCGAGCGAGAGGGGGGGGTCAGAAACAGGCTGGGGTGGACTGATAGGAGGGAAACTGGAGATGGTGGTGGTAGGAAATGTACACTGGTGAAGGGTTGAGTGTTGGAACATTGTATGACTGAAACCCAATCGTGAATAACTTTGTATCTTGTGGTGATTCAATAAGAAAGGAAAAAATTCAGAGTGACACCCAGACGAACGTGGAATTAAAGACTATTGTTATCACATGTGGGGCCGGGTGGGGGGGGGACACTTAGTGCCTGTAAGAAATAAATTCTTTTGAAAAGAAACACAGATGCAGACACATTCAGTGAGGAAGGATACTTTATTGTCATTTTAGTTAACGTTAAGTAATATAGTATGTGGAAACATCTCTCATAGTGTCAAAATTTGGTAGGTACTCAATTTTTCCCCCAACATCTCCCATCCCATACGAATATGTCTGTCTGCATTAGCACAATTTGCATCTTCCTTCTAAATCCAAGATACCTATGTTGTTACCAGAATGCCTTCCCACTGAACAGATAAGGTGGTTTTTTTTCCCACTTTATTTAAACACTGTGGTTTACAAAATTGCTTGTGATTTATTACAGGAATTCAATATTCCATCAACATCCCTCCACCATTGTCTCCATTTCCCCCTCTTCCTTCAAGCCTGCCCTCATAGCAGATTGACAATAGCACTGTAGGACTGTTGTCCCATCGTTCATCAATTTGCTTGAGCGGATACCAGTAACATCTCCATTGTGAGACTTGTTGTTACTGTTTTTGGCATATCGAATACGCCACAGGTAGCTTGCCAGGCTCTGCCGTGTGGGCGGGACACTCTTGGTAGCTTGCCAGGCTCTCAGAGAGGGACAGAGGAATCGAAGCCCGGTCCGCCAGGGGCAAGGCAAACACCCTACCCACTGTGCTATTGCTCCAGTCCTACATTGGCAGAAATTTATTTTATATTGCTTGTTACTAAAATGGCTAATGTTATGGTAAAAAAGTATATTTCAGTAAAAGAAAATTTGTGAAAAGTGTTGTAGCTCATCATGGGCAAATTAAATCCTTGTCTGAGGGTTTACTAAGCTGTTATTGCAAGTTAAATCTTCTGTGTTGTTTTTGTTAGTAGAGATAAGTTCTTTTGTACATTATATTCCCATCCAATCTGCTGTGCTCCTCTGAGATGTTAGCATTATAGATATTAGAGATGACACAACTTCGTCCTCCAGAAAGTCCAGAATGTTTAACTGGGCAGTCCAGCTGGAGCCATGGCAATGGCTATTGGGGTGTGAGTGTGGCTATTTGGTCTCTGGTAGGGTGGGAACCTGGCACACCCCTTCCTCTCTCAGTCTCACCCTGTATCTCAACTGGGATTGAGTATCTGAGAAATTTTCGTGGCTAGTTGATCTCTTTCAAGATTTCATTATGAATCTCTAGAATAAGATTTGTAGATGAGTCTACGTGGTGGCGGTGGGCTGGGGCTTCTGGAAATACCCAGAGGAAGGGGGAGATTGCTCATTCTGGCTCTGAGAAGGCCCAGAGTTTTCAGCCAAAAAAAAAAAAAAACTCCCATGTACTGAAACTTTCGGCAGGTTAGCATCTCTGTGGAGCAAGTTGTGAGGCGGTAGAATCTGGCCAGAGGCATGTTGGCAGCTGTTGGGATGTGAGTGTGGCTGCTCGGACATTGGTAGGGCAGGAACTTGGCCCACCCCCTTCCTGAGATCACCCCCCAGAAGTCTCAGCCAGAACTGGGTATCCAAGAAATTTTTGAAGCTAATTGATCATTTTCAAGATTTTTTTTTATAAGTGTCTGGATGGAACAAGACTGGTAGGGTTTTTTAAATTTTTGGGTTTTTTGCTTGCTTGTTTTTGTGCCATACCTAGCAATCCACAGAGGTTACTCCGGATTTGACACTCAGGAATTATTCCTGGTGGTATGGTATTCAGGGGACCATACGGGATGCTGGGGTACAAACCTGGATGGACTGTGTGCAAGGCAAATGCCTTATCTGCAATATTATCACTCTGGCAGCAAGGCTGGTAGTTTTGAACAGATACAATTTTGTTGTTTGCATGAAACCAAGTTTCTCTTTGACTTGATGCTTCCCAAACTTTACTCCAGCCGGTATAATTTTCTGGGAAGATTTCTCAGGTTCTGCTCACATCTCGGTAAATAACAGTTTCTCTGTACATCATCAGCCATAGATATTTTATATGTTGTGTTAAATCCATGCATTTTAATGTATTTAACATTAAATGGACTTTCTTTCCCCATAAATGTATAGGCATCCTAAGAGTAGGATCATAACTTTGCTGATCTCTAAGTCCTGGAAACCTAAAAGAGGTTGAGAGGGCACTGCCTATGCTCTTTGGGCTCTTTGGGTTAATTAATGGATGAACAAAGGACATGATATAAGTGTATTTTATACAGAATAAGAAAGAGTGGGTAAAGTTGCAAATATAATTAGCCAACTGAAATTACAGACTTTTGATCATATATTTACTGAAAATTATGTGTATGTTTACACATAAAAATATATAAGAAAGGATGCTAAACAGAATTTTCTTGGTAGCTGCCTCAGCGATAGAATTTCAAATGATTTTGCTCTGTATTACTAAGTATGGCTCAAGCACCACCTCCCCAAAATTAGTTCTCCTTCTAAACATACATTAAAACTGAAACCATTTTCTTCTACAATTTTACACAAGACAATAAAACTTAATTTAGGCTGTGTTGCAATTGTCTAAGGGCTTTAGAACCATGAACAGGAGTTTGCCTCATCTTCAGATGGTCTTGGTATCTGACAGAACAATAAAGCATTACTCACTAGTATGTGTTTATCTGGGAATTAACTCAATGTCATGAAAAGGTCAAACATTCTAGAGTGAAATAGCCTGACTTAAATTTGGAACGAATGTTATTATATTCCTTACCATGAGCAGATCACTGAACTACACTGAGCTCCAACTCAACAATGCAGATGGTGTCTGTTTCTCAAGTTTATAAGGGAAATAACATGCAAAAATGTAGCAATCTAGATTTTTTTTTCTAATACAGATATCCACCTGGACAGTCTAGATCACATACAACTGATGTAACTAGTATCCTTTACAATTTATGTCTGAGATCAGAAAAATGTATAATTATGGTATGCATGGAAAAAAATGAAAGAATAGGAAATAAAAACTAAGGTGTTTTGTTTGTATAGTTTGGGTAAGAGAGTTCATCAGTTTTGACAACTGAATGGGTTAAATACTCTGGTTTATTCCAGGAGAAATGTGATCCTTCATCTGTGCAATGTGGAGAATTGTAACTATTATTTTGAAAGTAAAGGCATGGCCTCTGGGAGTTTACAAATCTAGGGAAAGAGCATAATAGGGGATAAACTCATATGTATATTTTCTATACCTCACAGATGAGCTTTGAGTTAGTATGTTGCTCAGTGTATTATGAAAATGTTTGAATTTGAGAATCTAGATGGAAAGCATAAAGAAAGGAATAGGTTGTTAGTAATGTTTCAAAGATATATAGAATTAATGTAAATTGCCCTGGGGGAAGTGATATATTTGACTTAGGGAATCCATGATTTCATAGATTGAAACCCAATGAACGTGAGCACCCATGGCAAAATAAAGATATAAAAAGTAAATAAAATGAAAGATTAACATTAATGCCAAGATTTTTACTATATTTTGGTAACAAATATTTGTATTTTAGGGTGTAGGGTAGGTCTTCTGGGTTTGATCCCTGGGATGAGGCACTGGGGTTTGGAGGAGGCACAGAGAGGATCTTGTTACCGGGTCCCGTGAGCCTGGAGTCCGAGGTTGCAAGGTTCTGCTTTACCTGGTTCTGTGGGGCTTCACTCATGCATGAGGTTCAGCCCGAGTATCCGGAAAGTGGCCTGGAGTGTGGTGGTGGTTAGGTAGTGGAGGTAGTAGAGGTCTGACAGTGGGATCAAACCCAGATGACCCACCTTACCGGAGCCAGATAAATACCTCACCGGCAGATCTCCACTACCTCCACTACCCAGCCACCACCACACTCCGGGCCACTTTCTGGACCATTCGGTATAAGACAATACCCATTTTCCATAATTTCCACACCATATTTAATGGACTTCAAAGATGATGTGCACCATGGGAACACCTGTAGGGGCGATTGGAGGTCACCCTAAAAGCCTCCATCCCTCTCTGAGAGTTCAGCAAGCTATGGAGAGTATCCCGCCCACACAGCAGAGCCTGGCAAGCTACCCGTGGCATATTCAATATGCCAAAAACAGTAAAAACAATGGGCCTCATTCGCCTGACACTGAAAGAGCCCCCAGTATGGCAGCGTTTAGAAGGGTGAGCAAGGAGAGGCTGATAAAATCTCAGGCATGAACTAGGCAGCCAAAACGAAGAAAGACTTAAATGACTCTCTGTATTTTCAATGCACGTACGCTGGCATTGAAAGCATCCATCGAAGACCTGATGGTGCAAGCACAGAAGATCAAGTACGACATCATTGGTCTGACCAAAACGAGAAGGCATCAATCACATCACGCCATTTTCGACACTGGAGAAGAACTGTTCCATGGAACATGCGACAACAGAGGCGTTGGTGGCATTAGTGTCCTTGTCAACACAAACTTGGCCATGAGCATTGATTCATTCAAATGCCTAACAACCCAAATCAGACGATTATTCTTGAATAGGTGTGGCTCACTGCAGGCAGTTTCTGTCTTCGTAGTCTATACACCAACATCCAACTATGATGAAGAAGAAATTGAGAAGTTCTACATGGAGCTGGAGAAGTTCTATAAAGAAGATACACCTTCTACAAGATCATTGTTAGTAATTTTAATGCCAGGATAGGACCGAGAAGGTCACCTGAAGAACTCCACATTGGAACCCATGGCCTAGAATGGAACAAACAGGGCAAGAGACTGTCAAAGTTCATCATGTCGACCAAGACCGTCCATGGTAACTCACAGTTCCAGAAATGGACATTGGGAGTCTAAACTTTGGACATGGGAGTCTCCTGGTGGATAGATCCACAATGAAATTGACTACATCATATTCAATCGAAGGTTTTCCCTGACCAATGTCGCTGTTGTTCCAAAATTCCAAAGGAGATCAGACCACTGTCTCCTTCGTGCAAAATTCTACTTCACAGAGTGTGGAGAAAGGTCTGCAAAGTTGAAGCTGAAGAAGATAACTCCCAGAATGACCACCAACTGGGAGCTCTTTGGCACTATTGTGGCAATGTGGGAAGTCATTGACAACATTGACAAGGAATACAATCTACTGGTTCAGCACCTCCATGTCTGTGTGAAGAATGCTGAGAGGATGAAAGCCACAAACAGATGCCTGTCTTTGGAAGCTCATTTGCCAACGTGGTTTGGCACAAGCCTCAGGCAACCACAAGCTAACATCTGAGCTCACAAAGCTGTGCAGAGAAGCGATAAAGGAAGACCTCAAAGAGAGAAGAGCAGCAGTGTTGGCTGATGCGGCAGAAGCCGGGAAAAGTATTCACAGTGCTCACCTGTCCTTCACCAACTACAAGACCAAGATGATTGCCCTCCAAAATCCTGATGGATCTATCACATCTTCCAGGAGGGCAATGGAGAGGATTATTCACGACTTCTACTAGGATCTCTTTGACAGCCACGTCCACCTGCCCACATACCAAATTCTGCAGGATGGATATGTCATTCCAAACGTCCTCCCTTCCAAAATCCGACATGCCATTTCTTCAGTAAAGACGTGTACATCACCCAATCCAGACAAGGTCAGACCCGAACACCTGAAGAATCTGCCGCCAGTACTCGCTAATACACTAGCTCAGATCTTCACACACTACCTGTCTGAATGCAAGGTTCCATCCCAGTGGAAAACCAGCAGGACCGTTCTGTTGTACAAGAAGGGAGACATCCACGACATGGGCAACTATTGCTCAATCTCCCTATTATCCGTTGTCTACAAGTTGTTCACTTGAGTCATCCTGAACATTAGATGAAGGATAACCATGCAAGCAAGCTGGGTTCTGAAAAGGATTCAGCACAGTCGACCATATGCACACAGTGACCAAGCACATTGAAGTTTCACGAGAGTTCAAGATGCCACTCTGCCTAACGTTCATCAATTTAAAGATGGCCCTTTGATTCTGTTGAGACTGAAGTCGTCATCGAAGCCCTAGCCAAACAGGGCGTTCAAACTCAGTGCATCAAGGTCCTCCGCAAGCTGTATTATGGATTCATCACCAGGATCTCACCATTCTACAAGGAAGTGATCATTGACGTAAAGAGAGGGGTTCAGCAGGGTGATACCATTTCACTGAAACTCTTCACTGCCACCATTGAGAATGTTATGTGATGACTGGAATGGGAAGGGATGGGAGTGAAGTTAGACGGTCAGCAATTACACCACCTCTGCTTTGCTGATGACATTGTTCTCATAACACCAAACATTAGCCAAGTGGCACAAATGTTGGGCAACTTCGACCGAGAGTATGGAAAGGTCGGATTGCAGCTGAATCTCAGCAAAACAATGTTCATGAAAAACGAACTAGTCCCTGACTTTTCATTTGCTCTCAATGGAACGAACATCTCCAAATGCAGCAGCTATGTGTACCTGGGTCGAGAACTCAACATGAGGAACGACTTGGCGCCAGAAATGCGCAGGAGGAAGAGAGCAGCGTGAAATGCCATCAAGAGCGTCGAAGAGGTGGTTCAGAGAATAAAGAGCCTCCAGCTCCAGGCACATCTTTTCGACTCCACCCTTCTTCCTGCACTAACATATGCCTCAGAGACCTGGGCCCTACACAAACAGGATGAGAACGCTATTTGGGTATCCCAAAGAGGAACTGAAAGAGCTATGCTTGGAGTATCACGTTTCACTCAAGTGAGAGAAGGACTCCAGAGTTCCGACCTCTGTTGACGGTCAAGAATCAGGGACCCTGTCTTGTTTGCCAAGGCATCAAAAATCAGATGGGCCAGACACGTAATGCGATTCAGAGTGGAGCGCTGTACTAGAGCTGTTACTGACTGGATTCCACTGGATGTCAAAAGACCGCGTGGCCAACCACCAATGAGATGGTCAGACTTCTTCGTCAGAACCCTGAATGAATGGTTTGAGGTCTTCCTATTCCTGGAGCGAGCAGATATCACTGAACTACACTAGCACAAGACAGGAATGAATGGAGAAGTTACTTGTGCCTGATCGAGCAAGTCGAAGATCAACAGGATGACAAGTGATACAAGTGATTTTAGGGTGTATTAGAAAAGTAGAAAAAAAGGGGATAAAGAATAGGAGTTAAAAATCATGAGGCTGGAGCAACAGTATGGCTGGTAAGGCACTTACCTTGCATATGAATGACCTGGATTTGATCCCAGCATTCTCTATGGTCCTCCTAAGACCACCACGAATGATTGCTGCATGCAGAATCTGGAGTAACCACTGAGCACTGCCAGGTGTGGTCCCAAAACAGGACCAAAAAAAGAAACAAGGAAAAGAAGTTTTAAAAATATAAATAAAGGCCACAAAAGAGCGAGGTAAATCAACAAAGGAAATGATAAATTGAAAACACTGCCCAAAATGGAAGAAACGAATCCAGTGTAATAGTCACTAGATTAATAATAACATAATTTATAAAGTTGAAGATTTGCAGATTGAAGTTCATCAAAGATAAATATACTGAAAAATAAAGACATGAGAAATATTTAGGAGGCAGCTGCTAACGCAGGCACAGTAGTATTAGTATCAGAGCAACCTTAAGGCAAAAAAATGTTACTAAGGTAAAGAGGCTAGTACTAATGAAAAAATTAAAGTTATATAATTATTTTTAGCTTTAATAAACAAAAAAATGTGAGGTGAAAATATGTAAATGAAATGTGAGCTTTTCCTTAAAAGCTGATTAAATTCACAGTGGTATTAAGATACTTAATATTGCTCAATAATTCATAGATAAAGCAAACTAAAAGAGTATGAATTAATAACACAAGAATGTTTCATCTGGTAAAAAATATTCAGAATACTTATATTGAAAGAAAATGCAAATATTTTCTTTTAATGTACTAGAACGTTTCTTTAATTCAATCATCATGACTAGAGAGCAAATCTCAACAAGTATTAATTATCAATACAACACGTAAAATTTAACATATTACATCTGTCAATGATGCAACACATAAACAGCAACATAAATGCAAACAAAAAACTTTTATTAGTGAAATTGATGACCAAGAAGCAAAACTATCTTACATAAGATTAACAGACATAATACAGCAATATGAAAAAGGCAACCTCTCATATAAACAACATACTGTGCCAAAGTTTGATTAGATCAGAGAGGTAGATTTACTACTACATAGTAGAGAGATATAATTCATCATATTAAATATTTTAAGACAAAATTAACTTGTTCAAGTATTTTAAACTTTATGAAATCTTATCTTCTTGTAATAAAATCAAAATAAAAAGTAAATTGGGAATAGAAAGAAAGTACTTTATTTCATAAAGGTTTCATACTGAATTTTACTAGAAACCATGCTTCATTGTAAAATATATGAAAAGTTCCTTTCATCCCATACTAAAACCAAAATTTCACAGTGACACCATTGGTTCTATCAAGAACACCGAGTAAAGAATTATAAACAAAGCTATGAATTCAAAAGGAAAAAAACATACGACTTATCCACTAGAGATTCCATAGAAAAAATAATCCACTTATTAGAACTAATGAAATTGTTTGTGAGGATTTGTAAGTAGAATATCATTGTAAAATTAATTGATTTTTATCAACTCCCATATATGTAAACACAAATTCAAATGTACACATATATGTATAAATAAGGATATATCGATGATAGATGGTAGGTGGATAATATATAGATTAAACTACCAGATTAAACTAATATGGCATTCTCAGTTTATCTCTAGTACTCAGAGTTTACTATCAATTGAGATTACCTATAACCTTGTTTTGTTATTGCTGATTAAAAAAACAGTTTTTAATGTAGCAAACTTTAAAACTTTACTAAAACCCTGATTTTTTGCATCCTTGGGATACATTCCCAGAAGTGGTATTGTGGGGTCATATGGAAGCTCAATTTCTAGTTTTTGAAGGACTGTCCATATTGTTTTCCAGAAAGGCTGGACCAGTCGGCATTCCCACCAATGGTGAGAGAGCGTCCCTTTTTCCCCACATCAATGCCAGCACTGGTTGCTTTTGTTCTTTTGAATGTGTGCCAGTCTCTGTGGTGTGAGATGATATCTCATTGTTGTTTTGATTTGCATCTCCCTGATAATTAGCAATGTGGAACATTTTTTCATGTGCCTTTTGGTCATTCGTATTTCTTTTTTGAGGAAACTGTTCATTTCTTCTCCCCATTTTTTGATGGGGTTGGAGGTTTTTTTCTTTGTACAATTCTACTAGTGTCTTGTATATCCTGGATATTAATCCCTTATCAGATGGGTATTAGGTAAATATTCTTTCCCATTCTGTGGGCTCTTTCTGTATTTTGGTCACTGTTTCTTTTGAAGTACAGAGGCTTCTTAACTTGATGTAGTCCCATTTGTTTATGTTTGCTTCCACTTGCATGGTCAGTGCTGTTTCGTCCTTAAAGATGCTTTTAGCTTCAGTGTCATGGAGAGTTCTGCCTATATTTTCTTCTATGTACCTTATAGATTCATGTCTGATATTGAGGGCTTTAATCCCCTTTGATCTGACTTTTGTGCCTGGCATTAGATAGAGGTCAGAGTTCATTTTTTTGCAGGTAGCTATCCAGTTTTCCCAGAACCACTTGGTGAAGAGGCTTTCTTTGTTCCACTTCACATTTCTTGCTCCTTTGTCAAATATTAAATGGCCATATATTTGGGGATCTGTGACAGGATATTCAACTCTGTTCCATTGGTCTGCAGGTCTGTTTCTAGCCCAAGACCATGCTGTTTTAATTATTACTGCTTTGTAGTAGAGTTTGAAGTTGGTGAAGGTGATTCCGCCCATCTTCTTTTTCCCAAGGATTGCTTTAGTTATTCGTGGGGGTTTATGTTCCCTATGAATTTCAGGAGTGTTTTGTCTATTTCTTTGAAAAATGTCATGGGTATCCTGATAGAAAACACATTAAATTTGTATAGTGCTTTGGGAAGTATTGCCATTTTGATAATATTAATTTCCCCTATCCATGAACAGGAGATGTGTTTCCATTCCGAGTGTCCTACAACAGATGACTGGTTAAAGAAACTTTAGCATATCTACATAATGGAATACTATGCAGTTGTTAGGAGAGATGAAGTCATAAAATTTGCTTGCAAATGGATAGACATGGGGAGTATCATGCCAAGTGAAATGAGTCAGAAAGAAAGGGAAAGACATAGAGGGACTGTGCTCATTTGTGGGGTATAGAATAACATCACATGAGGCTGACATCAAGGATAGTGGATTGAAGGGCCAGGAGGATTGCCCAATAGCTGGAAGACTGCTTCAAGAGCTGAGGGGAGAAGGCAGATGGAATAGAGAAGGGATCACAAAGAAAATGATGGCTGGAGGAATCAGTCGGGATGGGAGATGTGTGCCGAAAGTAGATAATGGACCAAACATAATGACCTCTCAGTGTCTGTGTTGCAAGCCATAATGCTCAAAAGTAGAGAGAGAGAATAGGGAATATTGTCTGCCCTGGAGGCAGGGGGATGGTTGGAAAGGGGCTGTATACCCGGGATACTGGTGGTGAGGAATGTGCACTGGTGGGTGGATGGGTGTTTGATCATTGTGTGATTATAATCCAAATATGGAAGCTTATAACTATCTCATGGTGTTTGGATAAAATTTTGAAAAAAACTTTACTAAACCATAATAGAAAACCTAAGTCAATATTTTTTAAAAGAACAATGCAATGTTCAGATATAAATGTGAGTGTACAATGCCATAAGTGTTTTTCCTCTGCAAATACAATATTCAATGAACTTGGAATGAAAATGTTAATATTTTCAAGGTTTAATTTTAAATTCACTTGGAATAGCAAAGTGCTCTTTGAAGGTATAAAAGCTAAGTGTAGAATGAGCTTACAACATAAATCAAGACTTAGGTAAGACAGTGGAACTCAAGATACATTGCTATCGATAAAATGATTTAAAGAAAGACCAGGTAAAGTAACTTGGAAACAAACTGATCTAAGTATTGAATGATAGTAATTATAATGTATTAGTGAAAGAATTATTACAGAAAACATTGAGTAGAAGGTTTATTCATATCTGGAATGAAAACAGTCCTTTTTATACATCATTTTTCAAACAATTTAGTTGATTGAAGTTGTATATGTGAAAATAAAACCTTAAAACTATTAAAATAAAAGTTAGGAAACTTTTATCTACTTGGAATAAAGAAATATTTATTTTTAAAAGATATGAAATTTCAAATTTAAATGAGATGATTTTAAAATTCAGTTAAAAAACAATATGGGCAGAATGTACAAATAGATTAAGATAGGAGTTACAGATTTGGAAGCAGTATGTGTAGTAGCTTGAAGTTTAAGGGATGAATATACAGTATTAAAAGTAAGCTTGAGTATCCATAAAATAAAAAAATCCAACTTAAAATATGCCAAAAGCCAGAACAAAAATCAGCATAGCTAGAACTCCACGTAATCAGTAAATATAAAATAACAATCAGGTTTGCTAGTAATCAGAGAAAGTAAAAACAAAACAATAATTCAATATAATTTAATACCTATCAGATGGGCAAATTTTTCAATGTTTGGCAGAATCAAATGCTGGCAATGGTATTGAGCAGTGGAAAGTCTGTGAGTAGATATTTTAATTGGCACAACCTGTTTGGAGAATAATTTGGCAATAGCTAGTAAAGTTGAAAATGAAATTACCTTTAACCTATTGATTCAATGTTCAATCTGTTTTATACAAAAGGATATAAATGCAAAATTTTAAACAGTATTATTGTAAATAACAATCAGAAGGATTTATTAATGATAGTAATGACAATAATAAAATAGCCCACTTATCTAACTATAAAAGAATGATCAAATAAAATATACTATGTTTAAGTCACAGAAATATTATGCCAGTGAAAATTATAAGCTAGGTCTGCAAGTATCAATATGTGTAACCTCAAAAATGATGCTAAGGGCTGCTGTCTAATATACAGCATAAACACACACATGATATTTAAAATAAATGGAACAGTGCTGTCGTATATAAACTATAAAATCCCATCAGGTGCAAGAGGGAATGAGATGCAGGGATAGCACAGAGTATGGTTTCAAAGAAATAGTCAAAGTAATACATTTTAAAATTTATTTTTAACTCAAATGATATGAAAAATATGGTAAACTGTGATTTGGCAAACTGGGTCTGAGGGTATTAGTTATAGTAGTGCTCTATAATTTTCTATATAATTGAAATATTTTCTAATTAGTAGTATGTATAAAGTCCCTTGGCATATCATCTCAGACTCAAAAGGCGATTGTTTCCTCCTCTTCCTATTCTTGGCTAGAAGCTGGTGTTTAGAGTGCCCAGGTATTACCCTCTGAGTCTTAGCCCAAGGCAGAACTGGAATATTTCGGCTCCTCCGGAGCCAGAACCATCCTAGGTGGTCTCCCAACCATGTCTCTCTGCTCCGACTATCTGGGTGGTAGATCTTAAACTTCACCATTTCTCAGGGAAGACATGAGACTACTGTGGTAGTTTTCAGCCTGTAGAAAAGCTCATCCCAGAAGGATGCACATTATTCCTCATTATTGAAATTATGGGCTATAGCACTCATCATCACAGTCTTCCCAGGCTCCCATTTCATAGATGAAGACAGCCATGGTCAGAAGAGGAAATGGCTTATTGTAAAGGTGGCGTGTTAGCAGGTGTGTATTGTTCTGGACCTTTTTAATCAGCCTCTGTGTAACACTCCACTTTAGTCTTTTTAACTTCCATTCTTTTGAGGTTTTTGGTTTTTTTTTTTTTTAAGATTTTTTGTGAGTGGTCAGGGGTTTGTGGATGAAGGAGTCTCCCCTGTGCTCTCAGGTCCAGGTGGGGCCTGCCAGCAATTCTTGACCCACTGGGCCTGCGCTCCGGGACAAGGGTCCAAGGCTGCTGTGCTACTTGGGGCCCCAATGTGCTGGAAATACCAAGACCATCCCAGCAGAGCTGGGAGCCTTCAAGGCTGCACCGGGTAAAACTTGGGGGACTCTATGGTGCCAGCAATGAAACCTGGGCAGGCATATGGTAGGAATGTGCCCTAACCACTATGATATCTCCTGACACCCAGTTTACTGTATTCCCCAGTTCATCATGGCCAAAGACTTTAACTTCCAGATAATATTATCTTGGGATGATCTAGAAGTAGGTTCTTGTATCATGCCGAAAGTAGTGCATTATGGATAGGTAGTTTAAACACCCTACAAGTTAGTTTCTTAAAGGGATATAATAATAGTTATTGTTAGTTTTTAAAACTACATGTTAGTTTTTAAAAGGGATATAATAACAGTTATTGTAGTTCAAGATTGTTGTTAGATTAAATGAGATTATTCATAGAAAGCACACAGCATGAGTCCTGCTGGCCATAGTCAAATAAGCAACAAAGACAAACTGCCATTGCGATGATTGTTTTAGAATATGGAATTCCAAACAGTATGCAAGAGTTCCATTACTACAGTACTGTTTTGAGAAATAGAATATGATAGATGAATTCTATGATATGAAGAAAATAGGAAAATCAATAAGGTGTAACTAAGAGGCTTTCCTGGAAGAAGCAAAAATGTGATATTTACACAGTACAGTGAGACTTGTTCAGTCGCTCACCTTCTTTTCCCTCTAAATTACTTTCATATTGCTCATTTTATCTATATATTGGTATGAGACAAGAATTATTTATCCCAATACAAAGATAGAAAAATAGACTCCAAGAAGTGCGGTGCCTTTCCTACAGATTTCAGCCAGTTTGTTATTGATCTAGTATGATCAAAAGTGCACACCAACATTGAAAGAAATTTGCATTTTGTTATAACTAAGTTATAAGATGCTTAGTTTCCTTTTGTACCTGTGACTGTGCATACACTAAAATAATTATCTTCTTGTGCTAAATTTTACTCTAAAATTGTTCTCTGAACCTATTACCCATTCACTTCAATCTCACATGGGGTTATGACTTGTTTCAGCAAATAGAATGAAGCTGAAGTATTATACCCTTTACTCAGTAGATCTATGTGGAGTGAAATCAGGAACAGCAGTTGTAACTAAAAGACACTTTCAGGGTAGACTGAGTGGAGGAAGTGAGGGATAGTGAATAAAATGAAGCAAAATTGAAACTAGTCTTTTGATGGTGATCAAGTTGTTGAACAACAATGCCATATACCTGAAACCAAATACAATTGTAAACCAACGTTGCTTTGTTATGAGAAAAATATCTATTGACATGCCTCAAAAAATTTAAATATGTCAAATACTCTCTATTTGACATATAATCATCAATATTCCATTTCTTAGGAGAATTACTGATAAAAGAAATGCCATTCTTTGTTTTTGATGACCATAAATACAGGCACAAATCAGTTATAACATGAGGTATTTGTAAAAGAATGATGATTAAATGTTTAAAAGAGTTTGAGAAAACATACAGTGGTTTCACCAACGACTCTTAAAAGCTAGTCAAACATTTTCATCACATGTAAGTGCCAGGGCTTCAATGTATTTACTAAACACATGAAATTAAACTGAAATGAATTTTGAAGCATCGGTGATCAAATACTAATGAAAGTGTTTTTATTTAAAAAATAATGGAGAATGACACTCAGAAAATGAAAAATCAGCCATTATGAAATAATCATATTCCAGATGAAGTAAAATATTGCTTCCAAACAAAGAGCAAGTGAAATTTTGAGCTAGGTGGGTTGCTGCCATCTTTGCTCTAGATGACAATATCTTGAGCAGAGAGTGGCTGCAGATCTAAGAATAATCCTGATGATATTGGCAAGACTGGGAAAAGGAGACACGAAAGTAGGAAGGAAAGATACAGACTGTTCCAGCTATCAAGGTTGAGACACTGGCAGCAGCATGAATGTAGAGGAAATAATGAGGAAGCTTTGGGGTGGGAAATATTGAAAAGACTCGGGGGCTGCCTAGATGTGGGAGGCCTAGAAAGGGAAGGAGTTCAAGTGACAGCCTAAGACTTTCCAGATGGTTTTAGGAGCAGCTGAAAGGAACAACTTGACATAAATGTCCTACTTTTAGACCAACCATGAAATAGGTCCTAACCTCCAACAAACCCTTCCAAAGCCACTAGTTTGTCCTTCAGAAAGAATTTTGTTCTAATAGAACCTTGGGAAAATAGCTCCTTTTTGACTTTTCTTTTGACTTTAACCTGGGGAAAATGTAACTTTATTACAGGAAGTTTTACCATAAGAAGTCTTTCTTGGAAATGATCTTTATTGCAATTGTACTCATTTCCCTTTCCTACCTTTTAAAGAAAGGAGTGACTTAGGCATCAATGTAGTGATGATTCATACCCCCCTCCTCTCTCACACACATACACACACACAAAGTTGGAAGAAGGAGATCTGTTTACCATCATTTGTATTATATGTGATGCCAACTGTTAAGGTACAAGAGAGTGGCTGGAAGTTATTGGGATACAACTACTGCCCCAGTTTTTTTTTAAAAAAAAACAACTTTGAATTCAAAATTTTTAGGAGGTAAAATAGGGACCTACAAACAGAACAAGCTACCAGGCACTGAGGATATTGTCGCCAAATGATGTGTTAGAAGGAAGAATTTCCATCAAGCTGTGACATACATGATAGGTAGCAATCCTATCTTCACAATTTGGTTTAGCTTCATATGTAATTACCTACAACTCTAATTAACATAGAACTACTGTATGATACAGCAATTTTAACTCCGGTTATCTACCCCAAGAATTAAAAAAAAACACCTGAACATTAACTTGAAAAACTATGTGCACATCTTTGTTCATTGTAGTGCCGTTTGCAGTGATCAAGATATAGAAGTAACCCAATACCAAACTAAATATGAATTAATAAAGTAATTATAAGATATAGACACAAAACAATACTACTCAGCTATAAGAAACATGAAATCTTGCCTTTTCTACCATATGGAATGGAATGAGAAGTTAACATGTTAAGTGAAAAAAAATCAGAGGAAGAATGATAAATGCCAGATGATCCCAGTCATATGTGCTATATTGTAGAGACAAAGCAAGAGAATGCACAGTATCCAATAAAAATAAGCCCTTGGACTCTGACAACAACACTGAGGATACCAAGTGGCAGAGGGTGGGAGCTGGAGGGGTGGGATGTACTAAAAGGAATTTAGGGAGATGAGCAGAGGGATTTGGGCACTTTAGTGATGATGTTGTAACTTTTCACACAAAAGACAAGAATGAACAGTATTGTAAACCACATTAACTCAGTAATAATAAAACTAAACTTTAAAAAAAGGAGTAATTGGTTACAATTTATTACCTCTTTATCAAAGGCTAGGTCCATTTGTGCTTTTTTATGTACTTCCATTCAATATTGAAGAAAATATTGTGAGGAAAATAAGTGTATGAGCAATTTGGAAGAGACTCAGAGTAGTCAAACACCTGCCTATGACTTCTCAGCTAGTAAGTGGTATAGACAGAATGGAAACATATTTGCTTGCCTTAAAGTTATTTGTATGACAACACCCAAAAGGAGAGAGAACAAAGGGGAATGCCCTGCCACAGAGGCAGTCTGGGGTGGTAGGGGGTGAGGTGGGGGTGGTGAGAGGGATACAGGGATCATTGGTGGAGGTGGATGGGCACTGGTGGAGGGATGTAGACTTTTGTGTTTGCATTTTACTCATACAGTAGATGATCACTGTATGAGTAAAATGCAAACACAAAAGTTCATAAGTTTGTAACTGTACATCACAGTGATTCTCTAATAAAAAAAGAAAAAAATTATTTGTATGAGAAGGAAATGGAGGAATAAAAGAGGGAACTGCAAGTAGAGGGAAGATGAAAGCTTTAATAATTATTAGACCTTAGGGGCTGGAGCGATAGCACAGCGGGTAGGGCGTTTGCCTTGCACGCGGCCGACCCCGGTTCGAATCCCGGCATCCCATATGGTCCCCTGAGCACCGCCAGGGGTGATTCCTGAGTGCAGAGCCAGGAGTAACCCCTGTGCATCGCCAGGTGTGACCCAAAAAGTAAAAAAAAAAATAATAATTATTAGACCTTAAATATTATCTACCATAAATAAATTATACATGTTACATATCACAACCAAAAATCATGAAGTATAAAAGTACTTTTCACATCCCATTTTTTTATCTTTTTTGGTCACATCCGGTAATGCACAGGGGTTACTCCTGGCTCTGCACTCAGGAATTACTCCAGGCAGTGCTTGGGGGACCATATGGGATGCTGGGAATCTAATCTAGGTCGACTGTGTGCAAGGCAAATGCCCTTCTCGCTGTGCTATCACTCCAACCCCCTACTTTTCAGATCCTGAAGTCTTTCCATAACCATCTATTTTGCTTCAGACAATGACCCCACCTCCCCAGTAACTTGGGATGTGACCTGAATAAAATGTCTTGCTTTATTTCATTATGCAGCCACATTTACTTAATATAAATCATGATTCTATACTTTAGGGAAAATTGAATATACTAGAGAATATGTTATTTTCATTTTGTGCCTTTGTATATCCCCTCATAAAACCACTCTTCTTCCCACCACAATATTCCATTTTTAGAAACACTGTCAGTAAAAGTATATTCATTACTTTAGGGGTAGATAAAATAACTCATAACGTTTAGAAATGTTTATAATTATATCAGCAAATAAGCATTGCAGAGGCTGACATGGCAGCCATTATTTATACATCCACACAGGCAAGATCTAAAGATTTTTATGCATTCCTCTATTTAGTTTTCATTGACAGAACACTAATGGAATCCTCAGGGACTTCTGGTCTACCCTCCAATATTACTAGCTGCTTCAGCATTACAAATCCTCATTGTAATAAGCCTAACATTTTCAGGAAGGCTATATTCAGTGTTCAAACACTCTAACTTACTATTGCGTTGACAATCAGGAGACATTGTCTATCCAGTGCTTCTGCACCTGTTATCTTATTAGCCTTATCCAAATAGCTCCAGCCCTGACAACAGCTGAAATAACAGATGGGCAGAAGAACTCGAGATTTTTTTTCACATCATTCTTTTGTTTATGAAATCCCTCCCCCAAATCTGAAATCTGGTAGGAATTCTCTTTGTTATCATTTTATGTTTTATTCCCATGGCACTTTTTAAAAAATCATTTAAAATAAATTGTGCGGAGGGAGATGAAAGAAAGGAATAATGTATGCTTTGAAAATGGTCAAAAAAAGAAATGGGGATAATGATTTGATCATGTGGAATTGACAAATTCTTCTTTGCTTTGGAGCATAATTGACAGTAGCCAGGTTCATTTGATAGCTCAAACAGGAAAATAAGAAGGAGTGAGTAAGGAGAGGGAAGTAATTTGATGTATAGTTCAGAGGGACAGTCAGAGTAGGCATCATAGGAAGTCTAAGAGCAAAAAAGGAGAAGCACTCTAGGTAAGTTGGAAATTTGGCAGAAACCAGCACCTGGAATTGAAAATTTAGGATATGGCCCCACTTTTCAAGGAATAGAATTATCAAAACAAGCCTAGAATCAAGATTGGAAATGGGGACAAAATACAGGAGATGATTTAATAATATGTGATTCAATAGAAATTGTTTAACCTCTTCTTAAATTCCTCCTCTGTAAAATAACCCTGAAAATACAAGTATACACACACAAGGTTGTTTTGATCTTAAATGAGACAATATATGGAAATTGCTTAATCTTAGACCTGGTATTCAGTTCATGGGTTCTGCTTTTACTAGTACTGTAGCCAGTAGTGAGACACATAGGGAGAATCAAGAGGCACATTGAAGGAGAATCACTGGGGTAGCATCAGGAAAGGGTTTTATCACATAAAATAGATATTTTTGCTCAATTCTTTAAAAGGTGGAAAGGTTAGATAATGCCCAGAGAAACTGGCATGGCACTCTGCCACCTCTTTGCCTTTGCTATCTAATTTCTTTTTCTTGGATTGCATTCTCCCAAATAGCTTCCTTACGGGCCGCATACCACTTATCCACCAGGGCTATTGCAAATATTAAGTTAAAGAGAAACAGTACCTAGCAATATATTTGGCTATCTGCCAATATATGCCTGTTATTTCAAAATTTTTAAGTATGCATTTTAGTGTAGTTTCTCATGCTTATCCTAGTGACTTAACTAGAGTAGGCAACAAAATTATTAGATAACCGAATGAGCAAAATGAGCAAGCCAGATTAAAAAGGTACTCGGTGGAATCTATTTTTAATTCTCCCCTTGTCTAGACCCAGCATTTTGTGGGCATAGCTAACCATCTCTTTATTTTATGTCTTCCAGGGATCTGAAACTTGGCAGTGTGTACCACTACTGGGTCATCACCATTTCAGGAAATGAGGAGAGTGAGCTATCACCTGCCACCATATATATCCATGGAAACGGGTACTGTGGTGATGGAATTATCCAGAAGTAAGTATAGCTCTAACAAGGGAAAGGAGAGGGGTAATACTAGTTAACCTCAAAAGTGATCAGAGCACAGAGTGCACAGATTTAAGGAACAGTGTTCAATGTATGAACTGGTACCAGGGAATACAATAGTATGTTTGTCTACAAGCCCTCTACTGGCTTCTGAAAGAAATCAGCAATTCTTTTGCTAAGCACTCACATTTCTCTCACATCTAATAGAGCATTTGATTTCCCCAGAGTGACCATCTGCATTTTTTGTTTTGTTTGTCTGTTTTGGGGGGGAATCTCCAAAGCATCACTCAACAGGCTATGAGGGTCTCCACTAGCTATACTCAACAACTGGGCCTGCCATTCAGTACAGTGATGCTCGGGACCATTCAGATGGTGATGGAAGGGACCGTATGATACTGGGGGTTGAATGCAAGGCATGTACATAAACTCCTAGCTTATCTCTCGCCCCCCATTCTGCATTTTCTAGTAGTCTGCTCTTGCTTTTGGTTTGTATGAACTACAAGAATTCTAAAAGTTTTCTATCACAACTCACATCAGTTAAAAGTGTCTAAAGATTAAACCACTATTTTATCCTTTATCTATTGCCATTTACATTTGAAAAAACTGTACATACACTCATTGCTTCAGTTGTATCACTTTATATCAACAATGTATGAAATGGGTCAAAGCTTAATATAAATAAGAAAGTAGTCTAACTCATAACAGGAAAACCGTATGTAGTAAACAGTACTCTAGAGTAGATACTGAATGTGAATATGGACACAGAAAGGTGTGGGGATCAATAAGTGTAGAGTTTTCATATAAGCTACATAAAGGAAAAGTGTGATTAGAAAATAAAAACTGCATGTCTGGAAACTGGATTTCATTGGAAATCAGTGCACCATTCCTCCTATCCAGAAGATGTTATGCTAAAGTGCCATCAAGACTTTTGTATTGTTTTTTAGAAAAAAATAAATCTTTGAATTTTATTTCTCCTCCCATCACAACAAACACTAAAATATTTTCTGGCATAAAATAAAATAATTTTATCTTTAGAAGTAGAGAACAAAATAATTTACATTTCATTTCTTTATTGTTAAATATTATAATTGACATTATGTTGCTTTTTCTAAAGTAGTTTTTTTTTTTACAATTGGGAAAACATTTATTTCAGTCTATAGTATGAATAGACAGAAACTTAGAGTAAATAATTCAATTTCTTTTAGGACATGCCACTTCTCTTCCTATCTTTCAGATAAGCAAATATATTCTTCAATCTCTTTATGTTTACCAGTAATTATGCACAGAAATACATGATACAAAACAAAAAAATAACCCAATAAATGAGTGTATATGTGGTATACCTATATAGATATGTATATAGGTATGCCTATCTTATAATATGCCTCTCATATAAATACATATGAGAGGCAAGAGAAGACTAGGTAAGGATAAAGAATGACATACCTGGAAGTCTATTTTTAAAGCAAAAGACGTATTAGATACTGATATACATCTGTTAATTAACAGATATTAAAAATAGGAATGTACAAAATTCCATATGAATTGGTGGTATATAAGAAGTCACATGATGGCTAAGTGACTTTTAAAACTATAGACAAGTTTATTAACAAACATTATGTGGGATATGGCAACATAGGCTATAGGTGAAATTGCTTCATTAAAGTTACTTTGGGAGAAAGAAGAAAGGTCCCTGTCACAGAGGCAACCTGGGGTGAGGTGGAAGGAGAGAAACTGGGAACACTGGCGGTAAGAAATATATACTGGTCAAGAGATAGGTGTTGGAACATTGTATGACTGAAACCTAATTATGAACAACTTTGTAGCTGTATATCTATTGTGATTCAATTAAAAAATAAGGTAAAATGAAGCTACTTCTGGATGTCACATATCTGTGCAACATGGAATTTTATGAATACTTCTATATTGAGGGGCAGTATAAAGAGAATTTGTTTCATGGCTCAATAATGTGCAGAACAGGAGCCATTGCATGGGTGTGGAATGTGTATGAGAAAGAAGCACTCTGTGAATATTTCTTTCTGCTCATCACTGACTCAGAGCTGGAGAGGAAGAGTAGTTTGATGTGGTGACAGTGAGACATGCAGTAGAAAATAGGACCCTCTGCTTTGGTATGAAAGGACTAACCAGGGGCACAACAAGGTTCTTACAGTTAAGCCAGTAAAAGGGCACACCTCCAGTGCCCGACTGTATGCTTTCTAAACTTTACACTGAAGAAGTAGTGCATTTTGTGAAGATGATCAGATGAGTTACATCTTTTCAGTGGACTTTGCAATAAAAAATGGTAATGTGTAAAAAGGTTCTGCTCCTTCAAACCCCCCATACATTGAAGTATGCTGGTTGATACAATAAAGGTGCTAATTCAAGATTTTAGGTTGAAGAATGACAATTTTTAGAAATGTTAAAACTGATAATATCAGACCAGTAGTGATTGTTGCATGATTTAAAATGGCTTGCTGAAATAAGGTATCTCGGGGATATGTATTTATATCTTAAATATTCTTCACCTATAATTTCAAAACTTAGATGTCAAAATTAATATTGAAGAGATAATATAAGGGTTTTAAAGTGTAGAATTATGATGTGAACCACCCAATTGCCAAGAATTTGACTCCTCAAGCATAAAGATAAAACCCTCCCTTGTCAAGAATTAAAATTGATGATGCACTGTTTTGTGTATTTAAGATCTATATCCTTAATCAACTAAGCATGAACATACAGTTTTTAACACTTAATGCAAGAAAATTGAAGAAAGGAAAGCTATTCTCCTCTCTATCCAACATTGAGATAATGGCTTTTAACTTGAATGTAACTGTTGTCTTGTGGAACGTGGAGCAACTGAACAGGGCAATCTCCAGGAAGAAAGTGCCCCATCATTTGTGGGTCCAGGACTGAGCATATTCAGAACATCCAGGAAACACTTGTGGTCTTTCTGACAACCCATAATTGTGATTCAGGACTTTCTAATTTAGCACAGGAACAAAAAAGAAATTCACTAGATATGAAATCTCATCTATAACTCTATTTGGGAACCGTATCTAGATGCATTACCAAAACACTGCAAAAAGTCTTTTCACTGATCTAAAACCACTTTCATCATTTTATTCATTTAAAAATTATTTTCAACAAAGGTTTTATACTATTATTTTACCTTGAATTGGTATCCTATATGTTTATTGTTATTTATTGTTTTTGATAGTATTTATTGTTATCTACAGATATCAAATACCTATTGTTATCTACAGGTATCAAATACAGTATTTATTGTTATCTACAGGTATCAAATACCATTCCATTGTAGTAAATGGAATGGCTGATAGATATCTGCCTAAGCAAAAATAAATAAATAAATAGTCGGAGGCAAAGGAGAGATGACACCTTAGTTAATTCAATTTTTAATGGGATGATGATGCATGGTAATTTTCTACAAATATAGGATAATTTGCAGACATATAAACTCTGTACCCTATAATGTCCCTGATGGGTGAAGGGTTGTTAATAAATAATCCACAATGACCTGAGAATTGGTCTACAGAACTGAGTTTTCCATGCCAGGAGGAAGTGGGGACAGGACAATTGAGGAGGGGGCCATGGTGGAGGGAAGCAGATACTCTGGTGGAGGGTATGGGGTTGGAATGCTGTATGCATGAAACCCTATCATTAACAATATTGTAAATTGTGGTGCCTAAATTTTTTTTAAAAGTTAAGGAATCCACAATAATAGATATGCCTAAGTTCATGTATAGTTTAAAGATGAAAGGGTGAATACTTTAATAGTTATAGTCATAAATATGTATTGAGCCTCTACTACACACAAGCACTGTATTACACCATTATGTCCTTGGGCCCTTCGACCACAGCAGTATGTGGTATATCCTGTTCTTCTACTTGACAAAAGGGACAAAGCAGCACACAAGCTTAAAGAGATTTTCTTGAGTTTATATACTTGGTAAAGAAGGGGATCTAAGATGTAACCCCATTTGGACTCATTGTTGGCTCCCAGTGCAACCCACAGTCTGTGTAAGCCCACATGTGGCAGTAGCTAGGTACTGTCTGCTATATCCCAGGCACAGTGCCAAGGTAGTGGGGTGCTAGCATGACATCTTGGTCACTTTTGTTTTTCTTTTGGCATCTTCAAGTCTAGTGGGGTGCAGGCAGTCGGTTTGACAAGTGCTGTGATGGATGCAGATGCAGAGAAGTCAACCACCCACTCTGAGCTTGAGAGGTCAAAGCAGGTTTCTCAGAACCTCTTTATCTAATGATAGATCTGTCATTCCTAGAAGATATTTGTGGTGACCCTAATGTTTTGCTTAAACCAGTAGAACATACTGTTTGGGTGGTGACGGAAGGCGGGTTAGAAGTGTTCTTTGTGGCTTAGGGAAAACAGCCCAGGTTTTTTTTTTTTTCTTAAAAAAAAAAACTCTCCCCAGATAACCCATGAAATAGCTAAGAAGCCCAAGGCCATCAGCAATTTCCAGGCTAAGACTGGATTTACTGGCAGACATTGCTGGACCCAGTTCGGAATATGAACTTCTTTGCTTTATAGCTTTGTAGGCAGGTGAGAACTTCGTGACTCTTTGGAGATCAATGCAATATCCTGATGAGATTGTAAGTCACTCTGCTGATACTCTTGACACCTCCTAAAAGCAATAAACATGGCAAGTGTTAATTGCTCATGGGGAAAGGAAAATTCTGAAGCCTCTTCCATCTTGTGACGGGTCCAGGCTAGAGGGAGGGAGGGACAACTGCCACATGCTCTGATATCTCTCAGGACAAAGGATTGTAGTTCTCTAAGCACCTACTATGTGCCATTAATCTGTGCAGCCACTTTATCTTTCACTCTATTCTGGCACCAACATTGAGGAGTAGGCATAGTTGTCTTCATTTTACACATCAAAAAAAAAAAAGGAGGTTCAGTCTCTTAAGTAGCCTTGTCGAAAGGAATTTTCTGCAATGATAAGAATGGATTCTGCTGTCCAATAAATACAGTAGCAAGAGCTACCTCTGGCCATTGAGTACTTAAAATGTGACAGCTGCAACTAAGGAATGGAATTTTTGCTCACACTTCAATTAATTTAAGTGGTCAAAGGTAAAATGTTCAGAGAGAGAGAGAGAGATTAAGTGGCTTGATTGCTGGCTAGTTGGGGATACGAAGGTCTAAACATGAAATTTTTGTTTCTAAAATGATGAGAATTTCCAGAAAGTAGGGATTCATTCAGTCTTTTTGCTAACCCCCCCCGCCTCCTGTTTTCTATGTTTTATGTAGAGAACATTGTTCATTTTCTGTATATCTTAACATGCAGAATCAGCCGTAAGCTGTGAAAATTCCTTTTTTAAAAGGCAGATGGTGGTGGCACTTTCTTTTTTTTTTTTTTTTGTAGCAGGATGGGTCTTTGCGCTTCTAAGTTCTTGACCCCAGGCAAGCCTAACCCCGAGTGTGCGAATGGATGAATTTTACTCTTAGGTGGAGTGAGTGAGAAGGGGGAGGCTCTAAGTAGGACATTTCTGTTTTGGAGCCTCCCCGTTCTCTATCAAGTCTACCATTTTATTTATTTGCTTATGATCTTTTTCAATACCTCTCTTTCTTTCCTATGATTTAGAGTAACTTCCAAAACCCTGTTTAGGAGAAATGCGTATAAATCATTTACAAAATATGAAATTCGAAAAAAAAACCAAAATATGAAATTCTACAAATATGACTTTTTAAATATTTAAATATTGCATAAGCTTACCCATTTAGTCTCTCTTTTAAATATATGATACCATGCTGCTGGACAGGTTATTTTACTCAGGGCTCTTCAGATGGAAGTGGGTGAGACCCCTCCCCAACCCAAGAAACCCAGCCCTGGCAGCCAAAAATCTCCTGAACTCAACCGCCACCCTGTACACGGTCGCTCTCCACATGCTGGGGCTGAGCCTCACCCACGAGTGAACCTTTCCCTGGACCGCTCTCAGCTTCGACACTTCATAGGACACACCCTACCCATAATCCAAGAGTACCGCACCACATTTGATGGGATTCAAAGTAGGAGGCAACCAGCCTTAGAGCGAAATATTATATTATTTTGGTTCAGCTTTGGGGCAGGGATAGGGGTTCGGGATGGAAACATCCAAAATGTGGTGGGAAGGTGTAATGGTTTGTGTGGGATTGGTGTTTGAGTATTAAATGTAATTAAATATTGTGAACTACTTTATAAATTAAAATAAATAAATAAAAATATATGAGAAGTAGTATTATAACAGGTAAATTTAGGCACGTCAGCATCTGTATGGACTACATTAAATCCACCACTAATCATGCACTCTAGACTACTGATTCATTGGCCCATCTCCTACTTCCATTTGATTTGTGAATTTAACTCAGGGGATAAGTTTTATAGGAGTTTTACTTGCTCATTAGAAAAACAAAATAGGGCAACTGTAACAGTTAGCCGTATATCTTACAACTCTTTTTTCCAATCTCCTTTTGTTTGTGGAGGGCTCACAAGTGGTCCATAGGAGTCTGGTGTGTGGTAGTGTGGGCCTGACCAGTATTGCCAGCAGTTCAGTGCCAGGGCCTCAGAATGTGGTACGACCATGACACTATAAGGGCTGTGCCTACCAATGATCAGAGGACTGTGGTGCCAGCAATCAAACCAGGGCTAGCAGCTAGAAAACAGGTGCCTTAACCCCTATACTGTCTCTTCATATTTTTATTATATATTTATGTATTGTATATTTATTTATATTATTAATTTATTTTTTACTTTTCAATGAATCACCATTAGATAGTTACAGACTTTATATAGTATATATTTATTTAAAATTTCTTTAACTTTTTAATGAATCACCATTAGATACAGTTACAGACTCACAAACTTTCGTCATTATGTTTCAGTCAACCCATCCCTCCACCAGTACCCATTCTTCACCACCAATGTTCCCAGTAACCCTCCCACCCCCCCACCCCATCCCCCACCCCTGCCTCTGTGGCAGGCACATTCCCTTTCTCTCTCTCTCTCTCTCTCTCTCTCTCTCTCTCTCTCTCTCTCTCTCTCTCTCTCTCTCTCTCTCTCCTTTGGGGTGTTATGATTTGCAATATAGGGAGTAAGTGGCCATCATGTTTGGTCTATAGTCTACTTTCAGCACGCATCTCCTGTCCTGAGCAAGCCCTCCAAGCATCATTCATTCACATCATTCACCTTCTTCATCCCAGTTGCCTATTATTAAATCCTCAGCACGTGAGGCCGGCTTCCAAGCCATGGAGTGATCCTCCTGGCCCTTATCTCTATTATCCTTGGGTGTTAGTTTCCATTCTGTTACTTTTGAAGATGATGATACAGAGACCCAGGAAGGGAAAGAGATTTTCCCAAGATCTCACAGATAGTTTATGCCTGGTTGCCTCTGAGAAGACTATTTCTATGTCCCACTGCAGTTCTGCAACTGATCTGACAAATGTCCCTCCTGTATTTGTTCTCCAGAAGCCAAGGTGAAGAATGCGATGACATGAATAAGATCAATGGTGATGGCTGCTCCCTTTTCTGCCAACAAGAAATTTCCTTCAACTGCATTGGTAAGTCCTCATTTCTCTGGACGTTGTTGGGGAGGTGGACATTGTAGCCTGAGTCCCTTACAATCACAGCAACATATGATTCAATCACATGTTACTCTTTTACGGTAAAAGTATTTATTGGGTACCAGAGACTATTGCAGGCACCAGAGAATGTGGGAAATTTAGCAAAATGGTTGGGCATGCTGGGAGAAACCCAAGGACAACACAACCATCCCTGCCCTCAGGGAGTTTATGTTCATAGAGATGAACGCGAGAAGGATCATTTGTTTTTGATCTAGCTTGATATTACATGTATCATTGCTTTTCCTTCATGTCAGCTGTCCAGAATGTCCAAAATGGTACCATTCTTAGAGAGGAAAAATAATCCGAAATTAAAAGATTCTGAAAAGTGTGACAGAACTGGGATTTAAACCTGCTGGTACCTGATCCCGGAGGATTCCCTGCCTAGTTTATTTTGTAACGTCTAGCTGGAGTCCAGGTACCACCTGGCCTCGGTCCTCTCGGTGTACTCACCCTTGAGCAGGATCTCTGACTTAAGAGAGGATCAAAAGCAGCCCAGCAGAGGACGCGAACGTCTGTTTCCCACCCACCTTCATTGATTCCGATGGGAAATTTGTTTTCCTCTGGCTTCTCTCAGAGTCTGGCTGATCTTGTTGTTTCAGCCCCACTTGGGAGGCCCTGCCAGCTCAGGGCTGGTAAACAGACTGAGGTTGGGAGGCTGGGATGGAATTTTGAGCTGGCCCGATGAGCTCATACTTCCTTTAAGATGCAAATCGATACCTGCAGATCAAAGGTCCCCCAGCTAATCCCCTGGGCTGGAGGTGAAAACTAATCACAATTCATTGGCAAGTACAAAAGACAGAGGTGCTCTATCTGAGGAGGGTAGAGGCAGCTAGGGAGGGGAGGAAAACCTTGGTGGGAAGGAAAAAAAAAGGGCAATTTTTCTGGGTGAAAAAAAGGCAATTTTCCACTACTGACAAGGAAGAAATGTCATGGAGTCTTCACACAGTGAATTATAGGATGTGTTTAGACTTTTCTTGTAGGTTGTGAGCTCTGTGAGGGCAAATCAATGCATCATTCTCAGCAAACATTTGTTGAACACCTACTCGCTCCTCAGCACCAAGTAGGGCTGAGTAGGAACAGCACAAGAGAGGTGTCACACAACTGTTTGTGGGTGTCGGAAGACAAAGTCTGGAGGAAGAGCAAGTGCCTTTTCAGGAAGACCCTTGGGTTTTTCAATGGCAGATGAATTTATCTATCCTCCATAGATATTAGTATGTAGCATAATTAAAGCTTGATATTCACCGAATGGTACAATAGAAATAGCCATAGACTAAAATGAAGAAAACTAGACTCAGGTCCCAGCTGTGCTGAAAAGTGACTGCACAAAGCTGGTCCAGTTGCTTTCCTAGTCTGGGCTTCAGTTTATGTCTTGCAGAAGAAGGAAAGGATTTGGTGAGGTGGTTGCTGAACACCTTCCCTGCACTGTTGTGTGATTTCCCAAATAGGTGAAGATTTCTAATTTTTTACTCTCAAACCCTCAGTATTTTCTCATCATCATGATACTTAACTAGCTTGCTCCATGCTGGAAAGTAGTTATTTGGCCCCAAATGGCATGCAATTTAGAGTGTTTGTTAGAATAATGTAGGGCTTGGTACCCTGAAAGAGGTATCTGGGTCCTGGCATCCACACTCCCTGTTGCTTTAATGTATACAGCAGTAAACATGAATCAGATATCAACTCATCATCTATGGAAGGAGTGCGCAAATATTGATCTATGGGACAAAACTGGCCCACTGCGTAATTTATACTTGAAGTCTGAAGTCTTTCTGGAGCATGGCACATATATTGCTTTAGAAATTGAACATGGCTGATTTCATGCCACCACAAGACTTTGATTTGGTTGCCAAAAACTCTAAGTTTCAGAGGGCCTTCAATATTTACTATTTTGCTTTTACAGACAAGGTTTGCAGACCTCCTGGTCTGTGGATTTGGAGATTTTGATACTCTTGGTTGTTGGAGCTGGGTACAAAGAGGATGTGAAAATGATGTGGTTCACCATTTCATACAAACAGAACTGAAGTTTAAGCATACTATAAGAGAAAACTGGGAGACCAGCCTAGCTCACCTTATATTCTTGGGCCTCACCACTCTTTCTATTCATTGGTCAAAATGACTGTCTTGGACAATGAAATCAATGACTTTCAAACTTTATTAACTGAAGATCTTATAAGGAAAAGAGTAAAGATGAGGGACCTACTAGGGATTGAGACATGGGTCCCCATAGATCTATTTAATATGTTGTTATGCTGGATTTTAAGGCATTCTGTTGACATTTATTAAGAACCTATTATATGCTAAGGATGTTTGTCCAACTTTCTCAGAGGCTAAGGGAGAGGAACTAATGATTTATAGTTAAGTGGGAGAATTGAGACTAGAACACAGAGAGTCTCTCAGACTTACTCTAAAAAGCAACCTGCAAAAAGTCATATTCATCTTATAGGACTTTGAGTATAAGAAAGAGCATATTTCTATAGGATGGTACATGTAACAAATTAGTGGGATAGAATATAAAGTTGGGGCTGGAGCAATAGTACAGTGGGTAGGTCATTTCCCTTGCACATGGCCGACCCAGGTTCAGTCCCTAGCATCTCATGGGGGCCTGATCAACCACCAGGAATAATTTCTGGGTGCAGAGCCAGGAGTAACCCCTGAATATCACTGGGTGTGGCCCAGAAAGCCAAAAAAGAAAAACAAGGACATAAAGTTGTCAATAGTATAGACGATGTGTGCAAGGAAGTCTCTTATTACCTATCTATTGTATGTGGATGTGTGAGGAAGGACCTGAGATTATGTCCCCTCTTCTTCATGGGGAATTGTACCTGTCATAAATGCCAGTTCCCCAAAATTATATTCCAGTGGCTAATGCCATGAATTTGAGTTAGACTATCAGCATCCTTGAAGAACAGATGAAGAATAGACCATTAATTTTTGGTCCCAACCTTAATAAATTATAGAATTGGAACTACAGTATAGAAAGGTCTGCTGAGGTGGACATTGTTCTTATACATTTATCAAGTTAATTGGCCAAGAGTATATTCTTTTTTGTTCATTTGATCGTTTTTGTTTTTGAAACACACCCAGCTATACTCAAGCCTTACTCCTGGCTCTGTGCTCTGGATCACTCCTGGTGAGCTTGGGGGAACCATATGGGGTCCTAGGAATCAAATCTGGATCAGCCATACGCAAAACAAGTGTGCTACCCTATGCACTATCACTCCAGCCTTAAAGAACATTCTTGGCTGACACAGATTTTTTGTAAATTATACCTTAGACATAAGGCTTTGACTGTTATCATGTCTTTGTCCAGAAAATGGGGTAAGTTCTAGAAGTCAACTATGAAATATACTCAATTTTGGAGACTTACTACCTGAAAGCCCTGCTTAAGAGTAGGAAATAATACTACTGTCCCTGACATAGTAATAAAGAGGCAAATCCTGACTCAGCTACAGAACTTGAAAGCAAAGCATCTCATTTTTCTGGTCTCTCTTATAGCTGAGGATGGGTAGATCTCTAGTCTACCTCTGATCTCTAATCAGTCATACCAACCCCACTTAATTAGAAGTGGGGGGTGATAAGATATAGGTCCCTACTTGTTAAAAGCCATTGTGATCCAGATGGCAGGAACAGCCACATTCTGTGCTTTTCTAAAGTACCAATGACAGCATCTGGCACAAGAGCTGAAGGGATTATGTTAAAACAGATCAGAAGTGTCTTCACAAAACTGGTCCTCTGGCCTCGTTTGAGCTTGGAAGTGAGCTTTGGAGCATGCAGAATTGACTCACCAACCATCTCAGAGAGTCTTCCATAAGTTTTCAATATGCTTTGAATAGATTTTTTTTATTTTATTCCTTTGCTCAAGCTAGCCAGAGGTTGGTTTCTGTTGATTGTCACTCAGAACCCTGAATGAAAATTATTGTCATAAGATGCTGTGAGGTTTAGCCCCTTTCTGGGCAAGTTGGATGAGCAATATCCACATTAACTGTTACTTTTCCCTGGGTATATATCTATGTGTGATGAGGTAGGGGTTGGAGTGGAGTGAACTCCAACAGTGCAGATAGTAGCACAGCTACCATTTGTAGATACCCTTTGGATAGTAGACTTGCTTTGTGTACCTTTGTTTAAAGCAAGCTTGTTTGATGTCTCTTATAGCTGGAGGAAGATTGAAGACTAATTGTGATGTCTTATTCAAAATCACACAACTCATAAAAGTGGGATCCCATCTCTTTAGAATAAGAAAACCTTGCTTTTGTCCCTTACCCATTGAACATCTCCATCTGAATGATTCCTTCCTTTTTTTCTCTCTGTCCTTCCCTCCTTCCTTCCTTCCCTCCCTCCCTCTTTCCCTCCTTCCTTCCTTCATTCCGTCCTTCCCTCCTTCCTTCCTTCCCTCCTTCCCTTCTTCCTTCCTTCCTTCCTTCCTTCCTTCCTTCCTTCCTTCCTTCCTTCCTTCCTTCCTTCCTTCCTTCCTTCTTTCCTTCCTTCCTTCCTTCCTTCCTTCCTTCCTTCCTTCCTTCCTTCCTTCCTTCCTTCCTTCCTTCCTTCCTTCCTTTTCTTTTCTATTTTGTCACTGGCCATTTAGTAGGACTCATGTTTTCCCTGGGTTTGAGAACACCAGCATGAGGGTGGGTGACAGATTTATGGTGGCATTTCCATTTACTTTTCAGAGCCCACACATCTGGAAGTATTCCCAAGGTGCCAATGTGTTCTTCTGTAACACACTGGGACTTCCTTTTCTCTCTCTCCCACCCGCATCCCCCAGAACATAATACTTTGCTTGTTAAAAGGAACACCACCCACAAGACCTCTTAGGCTATATCACCAGCAATGTGGAAATTATCTAGTCTCTCCCCTCTCTTTAAAATATAACACACACCAGGCCTGAGGTTTCAGTGAAAAAAATGTGATATCAGTACAAAGATAACTGTCCCCCAGCAGACACAGGCTGGAGGTATTGTTTCAGAAGTGCTGGGAATTCTGTTTCTAAAGCCTTGAGTCATAAACTACAGACAGGCTGCTGATAAAAGCCATAGGAGGGAAGGTAATGGTCAAATTAGTCAGACAAAATGGGAAGCATCCCCAGTAGGGGTTACATGTGGTCATATATCTTGAGTGAGTGCTGGAATTGTTCTGCCTTTGGAGATGACATTCAACCTATCTCAGGGGATGGGATGGTAGAGAACTCATGCTCCATTCTGATGTCAACTGAGGGTCACTCAGAAGCACTGGGGTCAAGACCCAGTTTTAGACTTGGAAGCCTTGACTGCAACTGAGCATCCTTAAGTCCCAGTTTATCCCTCTGTGAAATGAGGAGGAAGGGCCTGGGGCCCTAAGATCTCTTGTCCAACTTGATACCCAGGACTTGTCAGCCATGGAGTTAGCAGTTTGGAGTTTCACGTAGTGTTTGATGCTGATGTATAGTTAGGAAAACAAAACAGGAGGACCCCTGTGTCGTCTTTCCCAGACACCTACACACTCTTGACTGTCACTTTTTCTTGATTGCTTTTCTCTATTGGCTTGCGATGAACATTACTTCATGACTTCATCTCTGGTCTCTGACACACTATCCCCAGGACTGTCCTAGATCCTGGCCAATAATTCAGTTATCTGGGAGGCAGATAAGGCAAGCGTGGGGGTAGGGGATGGATCAATCCTCCTCCCCACCAGTCACTGGGAGGCGCGGGGTCACCAAGGCATGTGGCCCCTCTGTCAGGCCGCCCTGGCCTGCACTGCACCAAGGCGAGAAAGGAAAACAAGAAGATGAATCACCCCATCTTCTCAGTGCGTGTTCTGATGAGACCTTAGAACAACAGTGGCTTGGAGGGAAAACAGCATCTGGTGTGTGTGTGTGTGTGTGTGTGTGTGTGTGTGTGTGTGTGTGTGTGTGTGTGTGTGTGATGGAGGGGTGCATGCAGGGAGGAATGGGCTCTGTTGGGAGTTTGCATTCATTATTTTTCTTCCTAACAATGTGAAATCATAAGAAATGATCCACCTATTTTTTTCCCCTACAAAAAATCTAGAAAATTAGAAAAAAAGTCAGATAAGAGAGTCCCAACTGCACTTATTCCCACAGACCTCTCTTTGTAGAAAACAGAGTGAATCTTCCCTAAAATACCTTCTTGGAATCAAGCCCTTCTGGGCTTGAAAAGGAGGGGGATTTCAAAGAAAAGGGCCCGAGAATGACTCACAAGATGATATGCAAGAGGCCCCAGGTTCCATACTACGCAGTACTGAAGGAAGCCCTGGAACCCCCAGTGCAGCTGAGCCTGAGCCCTGAACCATCAGGCTCACTCTGCCAGCCCAAGTATCTCATGAGTGGCCCTGGGATCCCAGAGCAAGTCCCCTTGACCTCCCTTAAGGTCAAAGATCAATGTTAGGAGTAATCCTGTCATAGGGATTAGGGTGACAGTGATGATGACCCACCAGCCAAGATAGAGCTCATTGTGGTATCTGCCTGGCACTGGGCATGATTAGGAACAGAGTTCCTGGGAGATAAGCTTTGCCCACACATTTTCATCTGAAAATGTGACCTTTCACTTTTCTCATCAGTGAAACGGTTTCTACTTATGACAGGAGCATGACGTGAGTTTCCAGGTATAAGATCTTTGAAAATGATGGTACCTGATGAAGAGCAAAATAAAAGTTTGCTAATTGTTATTTTCATTACTCTTAAAAATTTGAGGTTCTTTTGGTTCTTCCCACAATCTCTGAGCTAAATAAATTCATTACCCTAGACTCTGAGGTTTAAGAAGTTAAGTACCTTGCCCAAGGTCACACAGCTAGAAATAGCTAAGCCAGGGGTCATAGTACCTAGTCCAAGTCTGATCAGACTTCCATGAAGTTGTTGTCTTTATTATGTGCCAGACGGTGTCAGGGTCAGAACTAAACACCCATCATTTTAGTTCTGAGAGTTAATATAGAGATTTGGGGACATGCTTAGAATGCTCCTGATTTAGATTCAGTCCCCAGGAGCAATCTTCAATACCTGAAGATTCCTGAGAATCTTCAGATATAGCCTTGGAGACCCCCAAATGGTGCTGGGTGTGGCCCTTGTGGTCCCACTGAAGGTACAGTACCTAAACACTGTGTCTTTTGAGTATTACCAAAAGGGGCCCCTCGCCTCCTTGAACACCAATTGGGAGGCCACAAAACAAAATAACAAAAGAATACAAAACAAAACAGAGCAGAACATCAGTAGCTGTCGTTCACTCATCCCCCCAGCCACTCTGTCCAGTCAGAGTCATGGAATTTCAGCAGACACAGTTACCCCATTTGCTGGAGAGGAAGTGAAGGCCCTCCAAGTTAAATTGATTTGCCCTGAGCCTCGCAGACAGGAGTGTCAGAGGCCACACAGCCCATCTGCCTGCTTGTGAAGACTGGGTTCGACTTTTCCCACCAAAGTTAAAGCTGTGGGAAGTTTTCCTTTCTCACTTTGCTGTGGAACCACGGATTCTGAGCAGACCTTGGAAATGGAAGCTTCTGTCTTCCCAGGGCAACGACAACTTTTAGCTAGTCTCAGCCCCTAACCATGTCACGGCATCAAGTCCAAGTCCCTGGCATGGGCCAAGCTGGGATGGGGGCTGTGTCTTTGTCCATAACGGCTCACCCTGCAGTGACAGTTACCCCCACGTTGCTTCAGGAGTGCTTGGACATTCAATCCCGTTTCCATGGCAATGTGAGGGAGACAAGGGGTCTGGGTTCAAGGGTCTATGGGTGGTGATCACTATTTTGGTCATCTTGGACAAGTCCCACTCCTTCTCTGACATCCAGTCCCTTCTTCTGGAAGATGGATGTCATTATTCCACCTGCGGTTTCATGTAGAGAAAGACGGAAATAAACAGCATCTTGTGTGATGTATGGCACGGCAGTTAATCGTAGCTCCTCACAAATACCAGCTAACTTCATCTTTCCCTTCCTTGACCCCCATCTCAATGGTACGTGTGGAAGAGCCCATTAGCTAATCCACCTCCAGGGAAAATGCTCCTGCACCAGAGACCCTGCTATTAAAACACCATGGGGCCCCATGCAGAGTGACAGACCTCATCCATCTCAGTTTTCCCCACTCCAAAGTGATCAGGGTGAATGAGAGGAGCTCCTGGGGCCCTTTCAGCGCTGACTTCCAGAATTGCCATCCCAGATCATTATTGTTTTTAAACTGTGCATTTTCAAAGAAGTGAAGGCTTGGGGAGGAGAAAGGAATTCCTTTAACCCAGAGGGTCAAAGGGGGTCACGGAGGGGACAAAGGAGCAGGAAAAGGAGGCGATGGGGCGGAAGGCTGACGTGCCGGGCAGGTCCAAAGATCTGAAGTCCTCATCTGGGAGGTCTGATGGATGCATTCAGACCCCCTTGAGGCAGCACCGGTTAGGATCATGCTTGCCATCCCATCTCAGACGGAGGCTTACCTCCTCTTTTGGAAACCCGGGAGGCCCACCCCACAGAGAGGTCTGGCTGGAATGAAAAGAAACAGGAGGGCCTCTGACGCCAGAAGGGAGGAATTCTAGCCCTCAGCCCAGGTCGGCTTCCTGGCTCTCAACAAGGGGTCAGGCTCAGAAGGACTTGGGGCCCGGCCTGGATTGGAGGAATCCGGACTCAACTTTGATGTGTGCCTTTGAAAGGCAGCCACAGTCCTAGGCAGGTGAATCTCGGGAACCAGGAACAAGGGCCTCATTGTGGCGCTGCAAGTGACCAGGAAAGCAGTAGCATGCATTGCTGGCTGCCTCGCTGTGTGTGTGTGTGCAGCCATGATGGAGCGAGGTAGGAGAGGGGCAAAGCCCGGGGGCCAGGTATCGGGTCTTTTCTTCACTCCTGGCCCGCTCGCTGCTCTTTGTGGGGGGCAGGGAGGGGAACCCCTTTGGGGTAGAAGAGACATTTAATATTCATGAGCTATGATCCCCTCTTAAAGGGAGTACCCTGGGGGAAATGGAAATTTAAAACAAGTGAGGGATAGAGACTCCAATTGTATCCTCCTTTAGTTTGTAGACAGAGAAGTAATGTGCTTAAAACAAAATGATGGATGGACGCTCAGGATTAGGCACCCTGCCCCCCTCCCTCCCCCGCACGCCCCCATCTCCCTCCTCTTGGGCTACAGAATCAGCCAGTAAAGGGTCTCACCTCTGAAGGCAGAACCAGGCGGGAGAGGTTGGTTCCAGCTGGCTGCTGGGTCCTACACTGCCATCTCTCTCATTTGTGTTTGGCTGCGGTGGTATGCCAAGCCCTGGGCTGGTGGGTCTGAGGAGCAGCGGAGGACAAGGAAGACCCAGGGGACCAAGGAAATTTACACAAAGAATGGTTCAAACATAACGCTTGAAAAGGCCTCCAAGTGGGGCTACAGGAAGGGGTAGAGATGCAGAGGGTAAGGGAAGGCCTTCTCGAAGACGCGGCAGTCAAGCAAGATTGAAGCGAAGGCCAGTCAAGGGAATGAGGAGAAGGCTGCTGGAATGAGGATTGCAAGACAAGAGGCAGAAGAGAGCTCTTGAAGAGGGTCCAAGGGAGTGGGCATGGAGGGATAGGGGCAGGAGGAAGCTAAGAGAGCCCAAGTGGCTGGCACCTTGCAAGTTCCCATCTCTCAGTGCTTCCCAGTCTGTGGTGTGGCAAGCACCGTGGCATGAAAAGGAAAACCACTCCTGTGTGAGCATTTGAACTGGGCCAGCCCTTGCAACGAGTACCTGGCAAGTACATGCTGGCAGAGATCAGGGGCAGAGAACTGTCCAGGGTCCAACCTGCCTTGCTGCCGATTGCAGAGACTCGGTTTCATCGAAACACAACAATGCCCCTGGCATTGGCCCCTGGCCACCATGAGCTGACTGAGAGAATGTGTACAACCTACCAGCCATTTTCCTCTTACCCTATCTAGAAAGCACTGCTGAGCCCCAGCACGGGAGATTGAGTCTATAGTAGGTGAAAGAAGAAGGAATAGCCAGTTAAGGAGATCAGGCTGATGGGAGAGAGAAGTGTGAAGAGTAAGACCTCGTCTGTCTTACTCCTGGACTCCAGCAGCCTGACTTACTCCATGGGCTGCCCATATTTCCCTGTTTCCCTGTTTCTCACAGCTTTTCCTCACCATTCAGCAAAGAAGTTGTCCTTTTGAGGCCAGGGTCCTCTTGTCCTCTCTTTCTATCTCTCCCTGTCTCTGTCCCTATCTCTGTCTCTGTCTCTCTCTTTCTCTGGCTCAAGACAGTCACTGTCTATTACCTTGAATGACATGGTCTTATGACTCCAAGCTCAGCAATATTTCTCCAGCCTTTCTGGGCTGCAGAAGTGCAGAAGGGTGGGTGTTGAACCTACTACGTTAGGGTGAATAAATACCTAGTGTTTATAGTGAAACTACTATGTGGTCTTGCTTCAAACCAGCAGCCCTTCCCCCACCCGCACTCTGGGATTATTATCACTCCTTTCCAGATGAAACAGCAGAGCCCCCAAATGTTTTAGTCACTCTTTAGAAAGTGACCTCCATTCAGTAAATATTTATGGAGCTGGGAACCCAGAACCAGAGGGAAAGCCTGTGTGAGACCCACATGTCTGCCAGCTGGGGTTTCCCCAGGATGCATCTCCTCTCTGAGACCCCCAAAGCTCCAGAAAGGAGGGCCATTGTCCCGTTTTGCAGCAGGAAAAACTGAGACTCAGGAAGATTTAAAAGACTTGCTCAATTCTGATGATTTTTTTAAACAGCAGAGCTGGATTTTTAAACAGCAGAGCTGAATTTTGAACTAAAATCTACTCAACTCCCAAAGTCCAGAGGCTTCACAGGGCAGGAGCCCACCCCCTACCCCCCAGTTTCCTCCAAAATACCAGATCTTCAGAACTAGGCAGAACTGTAAGATGAATATGTATTTGTGCCCTCTTCTATCTCATCATCCCAAATAGTAGCAGTCACCAGAGTAGAAATGTATACTATTACTCTATTAATACATCAATGTACCTCTCTCTCTCTCTCTCTCTCTCTCTCTCTCTCTCACCCCCCCACCTCCTTTGAATTACATTGACCATATGTGATCATTTTCATGGAATGCTGCATTTCTTTATAGATTAGGAAAAAGCACAGAGATGTTAAGTCATTTACTCTAAGCTCCCAGTAAGGGAGTCTCTAGCCTTAAAAGTCTAGTGCTTGAGCCTTCAGGCTGAACAACTAATTTTTCTAATTTATGCTACCTTTGGTTGCCTAAAAAAAAAAAAGTGAACTCTCAAGAGCTCCAAGACTGACTACCCACAGATAATGAGAAGAGGAAACAATGCGCTGAGAGCAAGGAAAACTTCCCCCAACAAAAGGATCCCAGGGTCTCTTTAAGAATCACTGACTGAGTGTTTGTTTACACATCATTAAATGCTTAACAGAGGAAGAAACTAAAAGTGACTTTCTCTTGACTGCTCCAGATTAAGTGCCTAGGAGAAATGAAGATAAAGCAAACCTGAAATTATAACAATTTTGTAAGGACTGAGTTTTAATGTTTTAATCTGCCAGACAGAAAGATAAAATATTCCATGCCTGGTATCTCCCCAAGTCTCAGGTGGTGCTTTACCTTTCTTGTTTACCAGACAGCAGTTGGGAGAGTTCTACAAAGTCAGCTGAAAGCCACAGCGAGCCATGTTACATAAGGTTCTGTCTCTATTAGGCACCTACTGAATACCATCCTCTGAGCCTCAGGAGGTCCTGGGCCTAAGGATGTGCAAGGAATGGTATGGGGAATCAAGAGTGGGGAGCCAGGAGCAGGGGGTGAGTGAAAGCATCCCAGAGAGTAGCTTCCACCTGTAAACATGTAGGAAGATGATTCAAATATAGATGGAGTTTTCCCAAGTGGGCCTTACCACCCTTTGAAGGTGTGGTGCTGGAAGTTTTGGGATGGTTGAAATTAGTGGTTATTTAGTAGTATTACTAACATCAAGTGAAATTGGAGGCACTTTGTTAGTAGCTTAAGGTAGATTGTCCAGTGGACGTAGAACTGAATGATTTTTTTTTCTGGAAAGGGGTCATAGGTTAAATAAGCATGGGACCCTCTGACTAGAATCTAACATCTCTATAGAGCATTGGGGTAGGGGGAGGGGGAGAGACTGTTTATGGGCTCTGCCTCTTAGTAGATCTAGCCACATGTGTCTCTTTTCTTCTTTGGTATCGTATGAGTAATAGTATTATTTATTTCATGGGGTTGTTGTGAGAGTGGATTGTTATTTAATATTCATTAAGGGCTCAGGGAACTACTGTATTCATTAAGGGCTCAGGGAACTTTGGCATCAACATCTGTTTTTTTGCATAAATAATATAAAAATGAGAGAGCAGGGGCGGGACGCTGCTGCTTTAAAGGTCAGAAATGAGGGTTCTTTACCCCATACAACGTGAGCACTCATCCCAAAGCAGGCCACTCAAGCAACCCCTGCCCCTCACCCCACCACATCTCCCGCCACCCCCTCCCCCTTCTTCCCACACACACAAAAAATAGGTGTGATTCCAGAGCAGGTAGTAGTTTCTGGGTAGCAGTATGCCCTGCTAGGATTAGTGGTTTAAGAGCCACCTCCCTCTTCCCCCGCCATGCTTTGTGAGGTGATTTTCAAGAGCCAACAAAGTGCTCTTGGCATGCTGAAGAGAATCAGAATGATTCGGGCTCTCAACGCTAGTCAGGAGCTGTGCCCTCCATAAGCTTGAGCTAAAATTTCCACTCTCTTGGTAAGACTGTCAGCTGTCCTCACTGTCACTGATTCTACAGTTCAAGAGCTCCAAACCACTCCAGTGACTTCAGTTCAGCCCCAGTATCCATGAAAAAGCTCCGTGAATGTCTCCTTAGTCCCCGGACACTTCTGTGTATCTGCTTGCTTGGGTCCATGAGAATTTTCAAAGGCAAAATTGACAGAAGTTCATTGAATGTATTCACCAGTTCATGGGACCACTCCTCTGGCCTCTAACATATCTTTTTATTTTTTTCTTCATGGATGTGACTGCTTGCTTCATAGTCTACCTGTGTTGTGTTCTTCTGTACACCGATGCATCTATTCCCCGCATATTTGGAGCACTTAAGTTCCAGGTTCTGATAGGCACTAAGAGTGGAGTGTGTTTGGGGGGGGGTTCCCATTCTTTAAAAAATGAACACTGCTCTTGATCTTCCTGGTTACACACAGTGCTCACCTGGTGATTTAAAGTAGAGTGTCCTGTCTCGGGGCTGGAGTGATAGCACAGCGGGTAGGGCGTTTGCCTTGCATGCGACCAACCCGGGTTCGATTCCCAGCATCCCATATGGTCCCCTGAGCACCGCCAGGGATAATTCCTGAGTGCAGAGCCAGGAGTAAACCCTGTACAGAGCCAGGTGTGACCCAAAAAGCAAATAAAATAAAATAAAAGTGGTGTGTTTAAAAAAATAATAATAACAAAGAATAAAGTAGAGTGTCCTGTCTCTAGAAGAGATCAAACAGAAAAATTGAGAATTGTCAGTCAAGGAAGCATGAAGGATGTTCTAGTAGTTTTCCTCCTAGACTCATCTTACTTGAAATTCTGAACTCCTGGGGCCTCTGAAGAGTTCTCTCCCAGCCTCTTCAGCCGCCCTTCCCAGACTTGCCTCTGTCCACCCTTTCTAAAGTTTCTCCCCATGCCCACTTCCCATTCTTCTCTTTTCTTCTCGCACACCCCCTGCCTCTCCACACCACCATATCTTCTCCCTATTATTCAATTCTGAAGAATCCGAAATCTCTATCTTCTGTTTGGTCCCTTGCACAGTGGACGTGTAAATCTGGTTCCTCCATTGTATGTCCAGAGACACTCCAACACATGATGCAAGATTTTTTATTTTCCTCTCTGAGACTTGCTACAGGTCCTGTGTGTGTGTGTGTGTGTGTGTGTGTGTGTGTGTGTGTGTGTGTGTGTGTGTAGGGGGTGATATGTTGGATACCACCCAACTCTGGTATCTAATATAAACATATATGTACACATATATATTTTTATATTATAACACTGCCATTCACAAAATTCTTCATAATGCAGTTTCTTCAAGGATACAATGTTTCAACACCAATCCCACCACCAGTATGACCTCCCTTCCACTAATGTTCCCAGTTTCTTTCTACCCCACAAGCCTGCCCCCTTAGCAGGCACAAACAAATTTACTTCATATTGTTTGTCACAACAAAATGACAAATGCAATTACTAGAAAATAGATCAATAAAGGTCAATTTGTGATCATTGTTATATCTCACAATGGTAGTACTAACACCATTAGTAACATCATTGTGAGGGAGGATATATATTTTAAAGAGAGCTTTATTTTTCAGACCACCAAATGTAGCAGTGCTTTGTTGGTTCTGTAGAGTGATACAGGCTTCATTTCGACTCACAAGCTATGTGCCCTTAGCTGTCCTCTGCTGGGACAAACTGTCTTGAGTTCTAGGCGCTTGATGTGATGGGGTCATGCCTAGACTCCAGAGCATGGTTGCAGGCACTCAAAGCCCCATTCTCCCACACAAAGAATGCCAGGTACTTTAGTCTCATCCTTCACAAACCAACAGTATTGTGGGCTGTCAGTGGCACAGGGGCTAGAGTCCTATGATAACCCTGCACAGAATGCAAGCTAGAGAGCCCCTTGCCCCTTCAGCTTTGGACCTGATAGTCCCCAAGTACTCTGGGCCTTGGGGAGTGGTTTTTGGTGGTCTCTGACAAAACAGAGCCTGAATAGCACTGCATCCTCTGATCCTAACATTGAATTATCCAGTCTGGTTGTTGGCCAAGTATGGCCAATCGTAACCTCCTGAGCACTTCTTGCTCCCTTCCCCCACCAAAAACAACAACATTGCTACTGTATTGATATGCCCATTTTGATAAAGCTAGAAATGATGTGTCTGTGTTGAGAGAGCTGGGCAGTACTACAGGTGTTTGTCACTCATGTTCCTGAGACTCATTATTCCGTCGGTAAAGAGGAGATGTACCTTCTCTGGAGCAATGCTGACCATGGCCATAACTCTTTAACAAGACCCACACTGTTTAAAAGAAGAGATGAAGCAAACCAGGGTCTTGCATAGTTCCTTAGATTATTCCCCCCGCCTATCACCCAACTCTAGTATCCAAAATTGAGCTGCTTTTCAAAAATCAAGTCCCCTCAGAGTTAGCTTCCTTTCCTGGAGGCCCTCTGTTTAAGTAGCAGCTGAAAAGACTGCAGGTAGGCCACCCCCCAGGCAGAGAATTCAAGAGACTGGATAACTGTGTAAATAACACCGCTTTCAGGAGCATTTAAGCCAATGCTCTTTGTTCAGGAAATTGATGGCTTTGTAAGTACTGCTTCTGAATGCAGTACTTGAGTTGAAGGTCTGATCTCCCCTCATAAATTCCCTAATGGGTCTTGGGCCCTGCATGCTCAATCACTTGCCAACAAAAACTCAGATCCCACTTAAAAAAATTAAAAACGTTTAACCAAAACCTAAGCTACAGAGCCCCGCATAGTTTAACTGGCACAGTGCAGCAGACAGATTGCTTCCTTTGGGAAAAGAGCAACTGAGGGTCGTTCACACCATCTTTTTCCATTCTAGATTCCTTGCTAGACTTTTTCAACGCAGAGTCTCATTCCACCAACCTAAAGCTTGGGAAGACAGTCATTAATTCACCAGTGTGTCTGAAAGGAAACTGGGATGCAGAAGTGAATGCACTGTTCATCCTCACCCAGTTCATTAGAAGGGAGCAGGGAGGTGTCCCTAGCTCCATCAGATTCTGGAACTCTCAGGAATTACAGAATTGTAGGATATCTGAGAGAGAGAGTCCCATTGACTTGTTATCAGTAGTAGCTTAACATTGTGGGTTCTTGTGGACATTGTGAGTTCTTCTAGGATTGTGTTTAAATATTTAACACAGTGCCTAAGTATTCAGTTAACAACATTCTCTAACACAGGCTTGGTAAGTATTGCTTCCACACCTGCTTGCTTCAACACAATTTTTTTCTTCTCTAATATTCCGGGCAGACTAGAATTGTGACAGTTTTCTGAACATACCACAAGCCATCCCACCTCCTCACTTTTGTGGAATCTTCTCTCAAAATCCAGACTTGCTTTGCCTATCAGTAATTTTTACCTATTTTTGTCCATAATTTCACTAGTCACTGCTTTGAAAAATCTCTGCCACTCTCCTCCCCCAAAAGTTACTTGTTCTTTTCTATCTTCCCAAATAATCCTCTACCATCATAATTAAAATCACAAATAATACACAATAAGTGGATTTGTTCAATAAATACTTTTTTTATAAATTTATTTATTTTTTAATTAGTGAGTCACAGTGAGACAGTTACAGATTCACACATTTTTCTGCTTGTTTTTCCCTCATACAATGTTTGAGAGCCCATCCCTCCATCAGTGTCCATTCTCCACCACCAATGAACCCAGTAACCCTCCCACCCCCCAATGCTATCCCCCCACCCCACCCAGCCTCTGTTGTGGGCATTCCAATTTGAAATCTCTCTTTCCTTTTGGGTGTTGAACTCACACAAACTTAAGGGCATAGAGATTTAAATTAGTATGCCTTCCTCTTCCAAGACAGAAAACTCTACCCATCAGAGAAAGTTAAGAAAACATACTTGAGTATAATCCTGCACATCCACTGAGCTTATGTTCACTGGCCACTGCATTATGGCCTGCCAGTTTGGATATGGGGGACACTGTAGCTTGGATGCCTCGTCATCTTGTATTTATCGGAACTGTATGGCAGGAGGATGGTTTTTATGGTGGACCAAACCAATCAAGGCTTAGGGTGGGATTATACTATTTAGTCATTGTAGTTTTTTGCATGGGAACTCCACTAAGAACCTGGCATACTTTGCTTTCTTTAGTCATGCCGAGCTATGCTAATGTGGGGTAACAACAGGCTTTTCCTGAGATGCACTTATTCATCCTCAATTTCTTTTCAACTTACAAAAAATTTAGTTGAGTTTTTGTTTGGGGCCACACTCAGTTGTGGTCCGGGTTTACTCTTGGCTCTGCTTTCAGGAGTCACTACAGGTAGTGCTCAGGGACCATATGGGATGCTGGGAAGCCAACCAAGGTCAGCCACTTGCATGGCAAGCTCCCTACACACTGTACTATCTCTCCAGCCACCAACTTCAACTTCTTGGCTATAGTTGACATGGTATTCACTTGCTCCAAAATCTTTCTTCTTTGGAACCTTGATAATGTCTTGTACTGGTGATCTGCTTATCTTACTGAACCCACATGTGTGTATCCTGATGTTTACTTGAACATCTTGTTTTTCTCTGTGCTCAAATACATACATTCCTGACAAACCAATTTCTATTTTATATCTAAATTCAAAGTATTTGCATAATGCCTCTTAATTAATATCTTAATTAGAGCAACTATGTGGCATTTAGCAAGTTATCCTCTTATGAATCTGTTTTCACATTTGCAAAGGGAGGTACATGAAATAAATAGTTTCTAAAGATTCTTTCAATCCTAAGTTTTTATTGATGTATGCTTTTAGCAGACCCTCACAGACTTGCATGAAATGGACATTCCATTGTATAGAAAATGCAATGATCAAGTAAATATTTGGAGAAGCAAGTGTGCTATGTAGAGAATAAAATCTAGTACTGGGGTAGGGAAAAACTAGAGTGACATTTGTGTAGTTAAAAATGACTCTACTGGGTTGGTGGTAACATTCATCCATCATATTTTTCTCCATTTATTATTACTGATATTATTATCCAATATATAATTTTGTATTTTCTCATATATTTACAGCATAATGCTGATTTTACTTTCTCTTCACTATCTTAATATAATAGCATTGTAACCCCAAAGAAACCATCTGAAAATCATTCAGAACTTTGAACATTCTGGTCTATTCAATGTATTGTCATTTATTAGAATAAATATCTTTGCTTAAAATCTTTTTGGGCCAGCCAAGTAATATCTAAATTCAAGGTGATGTAAACATGCCTTCAAGTTCTAATTTATGAGATCATTATATCTCTTTATTAAATTTCTCTCTAGTGTGGATCATCTTTTGTATCAAGACATTCCATTTCTTTTCAGATTTAGTTAAGATTGAAAATAAAAGAATATTTGGGACAGATGGGAAGGCATGATGTCTCACAGGAAACAATATTTAAAATGATTTAGATAGAATTAGATTTTCCTCCTAATGTGTGCTTGTATCAGTAAAATAATCTCATTCTAATTAATATTTTCATAACTATTTCTATAGTTCAGTCTTCAAGAAAGAGATTCATGTCAGGTTTGAGACCTCTTCAGTCAATGAGAGAGATTCTAAAACCTTACAAGAACTCTGTTAATTTCCCACTACTGAGTCCTGCTATGAAACTGTCATTGTCCAAAGAACCAAGTATGTAAATAGCAGCAATACCAAGACCAACCTAAAAAATTCCCACAATTCAAGAGCTGCATATGGTCATTTATTCACCCATTCATTCATTTTTAAATATTAATATCAGAATAGGGCTAGGCAGTTTCTTGTTCCTAAAGAAAGAGAAGCATTTTGATACATGATTATATTCAAGGTCTGGAACGATAGCACAGCGAGTAGGGCGTTTGCCTTGCACGCGACCGACCCGGGTTCGATTTCTCCGTCAGTCTCAGAGAGTCCGGCAAGCTACTGAGAGTATCCTGCCCGCTTGGCAGAGCCTGGAAAGCTACCCGTGGCATATTCAATATACCAAAAACAGTAGCAACAAGTCTCACAATGGAGACGTTACTGGTGCCAGTCAAGCAAATCAGCAAATCGATGAACAATGGGGCGACAGTGCCACAGTGCTACAGATTATATTCAAAAGGGAAAGAAACATTAGTGAATGAAAATTTAAGTTCAGATAGTGAATTATACCATGATTAAATAAAATAGCGTGCTGTTCTCTAATGGAAATAGAACTACAGGATGTGCGCTACCTATGAACAGAGAGAATTGTTATTGGAGAAGGAATATTCAACATAGTTCTAAGTTATAAAATGGAAGAAATTGTGAGAAACATCAGAAAAATATTATCCCAAGTAAAGCGAACAGCAAGTTCCAGTTCCTTGGACAATACCAAGTTTGATTTATTTCAGAAATAGTTACTTTCAAATTCATAAATGCTTTTATATATTTAGTGGGAGAATGGACAGATCAATATATAGTAGTGAATTGTGGAGATTTTTATTAGAAATAGAGAAAGTGGGGAATTGTGGTTCCTTAGATTTTAGTCCAAGTGACATGGGAAGACTTTTGGTAAAAGTTAGATTGATATGTTTGTTTCTAAAATGACACTCAAGCTATGTCCTATTGGAGGAAGAGTTGTGACAGACAAAGAAGAAGCAGAGAGACGGGATATATAAACATTGCAGTAGTGGTGTGTTATTTGGGTTATGATAAGGTGAAAGTGAATCTTTTTAGAATATCCTGAAATGTAAAAGTCTTGAGGATATGCTCATGAGCTTGATATAAAAGGTGGAATGAATTTTTTAAAAAGATAAAAACTGTAACATTGGTTTGGTAGTTGATAGGCAATGTTGTCATTTACTAAAGTGGGAGGAAGGAAATGTAAGGAGAAATCATTTTTACATTTTAAACATGTTGACTTCTGTGATGATTCTAAGGAGAAATTTCAATAGGGATATTATTATAGGTAGCTGGGACTCAGAGAAGTGAACATATCTAAATAAATGAGTCACTAGCAAAGATGTCTGCAGTTGTTATTTAATTATTTGGACTCCTGAGGTAGTATTGATAGATAAGAAAACAGGGTCTGGGACGTAACAGAAAACCCAGCAGCATTTAATAGATATAGAGAAGCAGAAGAAAGCAAATGATTCCTAGTGGGAGGAGTTAACAATCAGAAAGGGATGGGCAAGGATGGCTTGGTGTCATGGAATCCAGGAGAAATTTTATAAAGATAGAAGGAATGTGCTACTTCTTCATATACTTCAAGACAGTTTGATAAAGTTAGTTTTAGTAACATTGAGACCAATCATGATCTTGAAAAGAATGATTTTGATGAAGTGTTGAGTACAAAAGCTAAACTGGAAAGAAGTAAGGTGTGAATTGTAAGAAAGTGGATAATGCAAGTTCAGATAACTAATGCTCAATAAATGTCACTATGAATTGTGGGAAAATGTGTTAAATATTACACACTATGATAAGAAAATGTGGAATGAGGGAAGTTATCATTTCAACTTAGTTTAATGTTTGTTTTGTTTTGTTTGGGGGCCACACCCAGTGGTGCTTAGAGTTATTCCCAGTTCTGTACTCAGGGATCATTCCTGGCTAGGTTCAGTTTTCTGTTTATGGTGTTGGGAATTGAAACTAGGCTGACCTCATGGAAGGCAAGCACCCTACCCGCTCTATTATTGCTCCATCCCCAACTTAGTTTAATTTTTGATTAAAACTTACATCAACAGTATGCTGATTGGCTAGTTTGAAAGGAGAGAATAATGATGCAAAAAATTAGTTTGTACTAGATAAGAAGTAATGCACAATGTGACAGAGAAGCCAATGAAGATGCTAAAATTTAGTCTTGGTGGAAGACTCAAAGTTAGAGAAAAAATTAGAAACTTGGGGGAAATGGGCAGAAATTTGAGATAGGAGTTCTGGAACTGGATGCATTGGAGAGTGGAAGAGTGGTTAGAAATGAGAAAAGATTGGCCCGTTTAAGTGAGTGCCAAAGGACCTGCATATTTGGAAGGGAAGTTCAAATAGACTGCTTTGTGAAAAGGAACAGATGTAGGGAAGACTCAGGTCTACTGAGAGAGTGATGAAATGGCAAGTAAAGAGAGGATGAGGCTGTCCTCCAAGAGAGCTCTCCAGAAAAGGCTTGCATGCAAAGCTAAGGTGATAACATGAGACTACATCCAGATTCACTCTTCTTTTTCCGAGTGTATTTGGCCTTGTAGATGAAAGCTGGTTGTTACAGTGAAACTCAGGAAAAATTTCTAGGCCACTTTGGTATGTGGCCAACTCTTGAAGAAATCAGAAACCAATGTAAGCTACTCTGATGCAGTAGACCTAATCAGCAATGAAGTTTGTTAATGAATTTATGGTTGTTTAGGAGGCCTTCACCACCTTGTCTTTTGTACTCTTGGCCCGTGGATGTGGTTGAGGAGGCATAAGAACCACAGTTTGAATAGAAGCAAATGAGGTCAGTAATGTGGGTTTGACATGAAGCCCTTGAAAGATAGGCAATGTAAAATCCAGATATTTCAGTTCCAAAAGAAATAGATGCCAATACAGCCACCCCCTCTTCAGGCATCCCTTTTATAAACCTTCAGGGGTTAAGCACTCCAATTTCCCTGTTCCAAGAAGCTATTATTTGGAAACAAAGATTGCACATTTTTTTGTCTTTTTTATTTTTTTTTTGGTTGTTGTTGTTTGGATGAATTGTTATGTGGCATGAAGCTTGTTGTGGTTGGATCCATCCCTAAACAAACAGCTGAACTTAAAAATACTATTTTCTTCTGGTGTATAAAATTTTTTTTTAAAAAAAATAGCAATCCTTGGGCTAAAAGAGACTATCCAAACGCCAATCACTATTACCTCAGCTGGAAATAGATGTTGATGCTACTTTTTTAAAAACTGACAAGCCTTCACAAAGGAATTTTAGAAAGACAGGTAAATGTATCTACCTTTCAGAAGGTGGCCCATCTCAGAAGACTTGTCATTCAAATTATTTGCTTTTTCCCTGAATCCTGAGCGTTCTTAAATCTCTCATTGCCCATCTATAGATACTTGTGTTGTTACCATCCCTACCCCCACAATGAACTGGAAACGTTAATCCCAGTAGCGTTTGCATTTCAGACTAGTTATATTTAGCCCACACTAGTGACTATTGTGACAAGTAAAATCAGAGATTCAGAAAAGTAAAATTGATACTCGTTTAAAGGGTCAGAATTATAGATTGAAAAGCTAGCTATTATTACACAGTGATGCAAGGTAGCATGGTATCATTAAAAAGGAAATCAGATTCCTTTATATTAATTTTATTTTTTAAATTGAATCACTGTGAGATACACCATTACAAACCTGTATATTGTTGGGTTTCAGTCATACACTGTTCCAACACCATCCCTCTACCAGTGTACATTTCCCACCACCACCACCTCAGTTTCCCTCTCCATGACCCCCCACATCCCACCAGCTTGCCTGTCATGGCAAGGACTTTTCATCTCTCTATCTTTCTTTCTCTCTCTCTTTCTATGCCCCCCTCTCCTTTTGGGCATTATGGTTTGCAATATGGGTACTGAGAGGTTATCATGTTTGTCCCTTTACTTATTTTTAGATGGGCAGCCTATTCTTGATTCAAGAACCAACACTAAATCTTGTTTCTATTGGAAATTTTCATTAAAGTACTCACTAAATCACTTCAGCATTATGAACCTCAGCTTTTTCATATTAAAAAGAAAATATTAGGTTTTAGAGCCAAGATTACAATGATCACCATAAAACATTTATCAGTCACCTGTTTTGTACAAGGTGCTTTATCTACATTTACCATTGGACTACAAGTTCAATGAGATAAAGACCATGAGGAGTTTATTAACAGCTCAATGCCTGCAAGTTAGAAAGTACCTGGTACACCAAAACAACTTAGAAAGTATTTTTATTTGTGGTGTAATTGCACTTTACTATTATTATTATTAGTTTTTGCTTTTTGGGTCGCACCTGGCGATGCACAGGGATTGCTCCTGGCTGTGCACTCAGGAACCACCCCTGGCGGTGCTCAGGGGACCATATAGGATGCTGGGATTCAAACCCGGGTCGGCCGCGTGCAAGGCAAATGCCCTACCCGCTGTACTATCACTCCAGTCCCCTGTAATTGCATTTATTATTAAGAAATTTGATTACCATAATAAACTTCCAGTCTTTCATTCAATATTCAGTAGGAGAAACCAAGGTCTAGAAATTCTGAGAAATTTTCTCGGGTCAAAATAAATAGTAAATGATCCACCTGCTGAACAAAGTCAAGTCTTACAACTACCTTTTTCAGCAAGTGTGAAAATTCACAGGCACAATACACTGTTCCTGCTTAGCTAAACTTCAAATTGTCCCCATTTCTAAAATTAAAAAGTCCCATTTTTAACAAATCCATATGTTTTAGCATGGCATTGCAATCATTTTTCAATCTAACCTCAGATCAGTTTTTTGGGAGTTGTTTTATATTAATCAGTGCTAGGATTCTAAGCACTTCCATACCCCTTCCCTTGCATAAATATTGGTCAAGTTTCGTACATCACTCTTGTTTTCTACCCCACATGTTCTGAATCTTTTTCATCCTCCAAGACACCATCCCTACACCGTTTTCTCAAGTAAATTTTTTCCCATTTTAACAAGTAGTATTGCTTTCCCCTTGAAGAGAGAGCAAGATCTTCTTAATGAGTGTACCTGTAATATCAGCACAGTCACAACATCAGTACAGATACGGGACTGGTAATCAATAAAATATTTGTTAAATGAATCACTAGTTTTCCCCAGGTCTCTTTGAGAGTTAGAAACTATGTTAGATAGAAGGGACAGCATTCTCTGACTCCTAAAATCTCCCAACACTTTGGTTCATCTTATTTGGTTTATTCATTGCTGAAATGACCACAAATTAACCAGAGTCCATAGTCTCAGCTGTGTGTCATAGACATGTTTCGTGGATTGTGGGAATAGACTAACTGCCATCACAATCCCAGATTTTAAAGGAATGTTATAGTGAAGTTGGTAAATCTCTAAGGCAAGATTTGGTCTTCCACTGAAAGAAGATGCTTTTGTGTCTTTTGTTTGTTTTTAAAGTGCTATGATTCACAAAGTTACTGTAGTTGAATTTTAGACATATAATGTTCTAGCACCAGCCACATCACCAGCGCCAATGTCCCTCCACCAGCATTCCTATGTTCCCTCCTGTCTTCCCTCTGCCCCCCCGCTTGCCATCTTGATAGGCATATTGTAAAGTTCGGTGGTTGTAGCTTGGATCTCATGTTTTCAGTGTTCTTGATTCTGTGGTTTATGTATATAACTACATATTACACCCTTCACATTACCTCACATTACCAGTATACCCAAGACCCCTGCCCCTTGTTCATCTGTTAATTTTTTTTCTTACATTCCTCTTTCCTACCTCAATTTCTTTACTGTCTTTCTCCGCCCTATTCTCTGAAATCAAAGGTGATCTAGGCATCTCCCATTCAACACATTGCATTCCTTCATTCAGTATTCTGTATGCCACAGATCACCCTGTGTTTGTCCATCTTCTGGCTTTATTCACTCAACACAATACCTTTCAGTTCCATCCAATTTGCAGCAGATTGCATGATTTCATTGTTCCTTACAGTCACATAGTATTCCATAGTGTGTGTATATATATATATGTGATATATATATCACAGAAGATGCCTCTGTTTTTTTATGTATTTATTTTATTGAATCACCATGTGGAAAGTTACAAAGTTCTCAGGCTTATGTCTCAGTTATACAATGTTCAAACACCCGTCCCTTCACCAGTGTCCATATTCCACCACCAAAAACCCCAGTCTACCTCCCACCCCCCGCCCCCCTCACCCCGCCTGCGTAGCTGATACATTTCACTTCATTTTCTCTTTACCTTGATTACATTCCATATTTCAACACAAAAACTCACTATTGTTGTTGGAGTTTCCCCTCCCAAAAAACAGCCCTACTGAAGATGTCTCTGTTTTGATGAAATCATATTGCAGTGTTCTAGTGGTATGAATAGTAATCATATTACACAAAATTCAAAATTGCACATGTACTTGATATTCTAGGCTGTATGTTAACTGCTAATAATTGAGATTAAATACAAAGCAAAAGCTGACGTTCATTTATCATTCATCAGTTCATATAGTTCTCAGTCACTTAGTAGGCTCCTCCCTTAGTCTATGTACTCTGAAGTGGGACATTAGATATTGAAGGCTCAGCAACTCTGTATATCCAGAGAGCCTCTCCACTGTCTGGTTGGTTAAACTGGCTGATTTACAGATGGAGAAAAGCTCAGATGGAGGGAATATGGGGATTGGGGGAAGACCAAGAAAGGACATCTAACCAGCCCAGCTAGGTCAGCAGCCCAGTAAAGAGGATCAATGAGAAGGCCTAACCGGAGTTGCTACCAGGTGGAGACTGAAGAAACATCTTTCTCAATGAAGGGAGCCTTTGTGAAGGCATGAATGTTTGCGTGAGAATGGAATGGAATGGCAGGACTGAATCTGACAAGAGGGTCATGTGTAGAAGACCTTGCATCTAGGGGAAGGGGACCGAAAACAGGATATTTTTTTCCTGACCACAGGATTTTATGTAGAAAGTGAGGCACAGCCATCTGTAATTGGGGTAGAGTATTGAAAACTCCAATTCCCTAGATTATCCCACTCTCCTGAAGTATGCACATTATCTCGGGTTTGTTTGAAGAACATTAACCTTTGTTTATGTGAAAACAACAACTATGGCTTTGTGTTAGTAAACCTTCCCCAAGACCTCATTCTAAATGGCACAAGACTTTAAAACGCCTCCCTTTTCTAGAGATGAGTGATAATATATCTAGTTCTTTTATTTACTTATTGTGATGCTGGATATCAAAACTATGGCCCCTTACGTGCAAGGCAATGAGTTATCTCTGAGCCACATCCCCCAGTACGCTAGCTGTTTAATTTCTATACCAGAGGTGTGACAATTTACCAGTGTTTCAGTCAAGTTTCCTCCAGTTGGATTGAAATAGTTCCACTATAAGTAAAGATGTATTTTTCAGTTGATGCTGCCGCCTTCCCTTTTTTGTTTATTTACTACTGTCACTGTCACTGTCACTGTCATTCCATTGTTCATGGATTTGCTCTAGCAGGCACTGGTAACATCTCCATTGTGAGACTTGTTACTGTTTTTGGCATATTGAATGCACCACGGAGAGCAGCTTAGCTTACCAGGCTCTGCCGGGCGGGAGAGATACTCTCGGTAGTTTGCCGGACTCTCCAAAAGGGGTGGAGGAATTATTTACTCCACTCCATAATATTTATATTGAAAGTATCTCCTACCTCATTTTCCTTAGGACACAGCACTGGGTAAATAAGTGTAGAATCTCTAAGTATGAAGACTTGCCTGTGACCCCTGCCTCATTCTGGTTTCATCATTGTTAAGCACATACTCTGTGCCTTTAAGATTTGTATCATTTTCCCATGTCTTAAGTTATTATATTATTTGATTGTTCCCAGCAGTTTATCAAGCCATTCGAAGAGGTAATATTGTTTACATTTCATAGATTGGAAAATCGAGTCATAAAGGAATGAGCACATGCCCAAGATTACTTGGTAATCAGAGCTAGACCCAAAGTTTCTGATTTCTGGGACCAAAAAATTATTATTGTCATTTTTATTTTTGTTTTGGGACCTTACAGGTGCTCAGGGCCAACTTCCAGTTTTATGCTTGGAGGTTTCTCCAGGAAGATCCGGGTGGCCATGTGGTGTTAGGGATCAAATCCGGATGTCCCATATACAAAGCATACACTCTGACCCTTGGAGCAATCTTACCAGCCCCCTATAATTCTTTGTAATAGATCAGCCCCCAACTTTAAGGCAAATTCATCTCATTTCCCAAAAACTTTTAGGCAAATTTATCTCATTGGAGCACTCTTACCAGCCCCCTGTAATTCTTTGTAATAACTCAGCCCCCAACTTTTAAGGCAAATCCATCTCATTTCCCAAAAGCTGGCTTTGAAGTTTTCAGGGAAGAGAGCGATGATACTGACGTATAGGACTTGAAATTTAAGCCAAGGAAAAGTGTCCTCGGCTGTGCCTGTCCACTTATGGAGAGGCCATCTGCCACGTGTTCCCATGACTGAGCTCCTTTCTTCCAAAAAAAGGAAAGGAAAATGTCTGGCAATTGAGAGCTCAGCCAGGGAAGGTGGACTTGGGAAATGCACCTCCTCTGGCATCAAAGCTCCTACTGGCTCAGAGAGAATTTCTCACAGGGCACATCTGAGACAGGGTGTCTGGGGAGAGAGAAGAACCTGAGATGGAGAATTCAAACTGTCCAGGGTAAGCCACTTACTGCTGTATCTGCAGCCTGTGTCCCTTCACCCTGAAACCGAGGCCAAATAACCTTTTCAAAGTGTAAACTATATTTGGACAAAAGTGTGTGCATAGGAGGTGCTGAATTCTATTTATTTATTCATTCTACAAATATTTGGTGAGAATTGAGTAGGTTTTTTTCAATCCCCCTCCCTCTGCCAAGGTTACCTATTATTCTCAATACCACCTCACTGCAACATAGCGGACAGGTGGCAGAGACAATCTTTTGACCTTGGTATTTGGCATTAAACTCTTTTGACTGCAATCAACTTGCTTCTTAGAATAAAGCATTCAAGAGGCATGGAGTGCATGGATGTAATGAAAACAGGAAGGCTGCTTCTCTGTTATTGTTTCGTTGTTGCTGTCTTTGTTTTTCCTGGACACACATTTGTATTCCATCCCTCGCCCTACTCTCTTCAGTGTTTGGGGGCATTGGAGGAGAGAGGGAGAGAGAATTCCCCAGCTGAAGACTGGCAGATGTAGCTGGAGGGCCTCTGGGACTCTAGTTGCAAGAAAAACTAGATAGTAAAAATCCATAGATGTTATTTTTTAAAGGGAAATAATCATTTTTCAGAATCCTGAGGGAGAAATCAGACATCTCTGTCTCTTTCTCTGTCTGTCTCTTCCCTCTCTGGCTGTCTCTAGTCTTTATCTCTCTGCTATCTCTCTTTAAATGTTATCTCTGCCTCCTTATTTACATATTATTTATTTAACTATCTCCCTACCTGTTTATCTTGCTATGTCTTTATTGTTCCTCCATCTCCAGATCCTTTTTCTCCAAGCAGGTAGATGTACTGGGGTCTTATATATAATCAGGAATACAGGCCAGGGAGATAGCTCAGGGATGAAGACACTTGCACTACATGCACCAGACCCAGGTTCCATCCCTGGTATCACATGACCACTTAGAACATCACTAGGTGTGGTCCTGGGGGCCCCTGAGCTTTTAACAGGGTGGGCCTGATGGTCTCTGGCACTTCAGGCCCCAACAGCGTTGTATTCTCTGGCCCTTGCACTGAGCCCTCTGGCCCAGATGATTGAATATCATACCAGGAATGACCCCTAGAGTTCCTCAAGCACTGCTTAGGAGACCCAACCAAAATAAACAGTAGTAGAATAAAATAAAGATAATCAGGGAGAAATTAACTTTCATGAGAATTCAATTCTAGTTCCACTTGCAAGTATCTTGATGTCTCTTTTTGAGGTAATTCAATTTACAGAATAGATCCTTTATGAAATGAGAAAAATATCACTCTTTTGCCTTCACGTTGGAAGTGGAGAAAGGTGGTACTAATGATTAGGCAGACTAATGAGCTTATCTGCAAGAGGACACACTTTCATGAGTCTCTAAAAATGGTGTGTAGGGAAAGATCTCTTCATGAGTGGTGTAAAAGAGAAGCTGTTCCTTCTGGCCCTGCTACCCACACTCCATAATGTGAGAGCAGACTCCTATGGCTTTCAGCTTTGCTGTAGATACCAAGGGTATATGATCTGGCCTTGAACACATCATCTCTTGAAATCACTGCACCCATACTAGATGAATGTTCTCTCTGTTTTTTTCCCCCCTTTGTTTTGTGAGTTGATGAGGAAAAAAATTCAGAAAAAGTTATGTTCTTTTTTAAAAATCCCTACACAGCATATAAGTAGAAGGGTTGAATCTTAATAGTTTATTATTATTATTTTAATTCCAGAACCCCTTATTTTTTAAACCCTCTTTATAATTTTCTTTATTGATTTTCTAAAGAGTGAAATCCAGGCAGGTGGCTGGTTGCTCTTGCGTGAGGCCTCAGTTTCGTTATATATATATATATATATATATATATATATATATATGTCCAATCTATTCACCAAAAGCTTGGAGCTCCAAAGAAGTGCTGATCCTGTGTTCTCTCCATGTTTGGAATGTCAGACATGCTACTGGTCACTAGAGTCCTCTGCTGGACTAAGCGTAGATCATCAGATTATAATTAATGTATTTATCCTGGATCTTTTGATAGTATTTCACTATGCAAACTGTTTCCAAAAATGAACAAGGGACTTTGGAGCTTTGAATGGGCTCCATATTCTTCTGCTCCTGAATTCTGTGATATCTTTTTTCAGATAGCTTCACAGAGACCCAAGTCTACTTCTACTTGAACCCAGCTCTTTCTGTTTGTGACAGTACTGTCTAAAAGTGTTTTAAATGAGTGCTGATATCACAATCAGCTTTGATTCAACCACTTAGAAAGAAATTGATCCCTAAAAACGAGGAATTTTTTCTCTTGACTCTTATTTTACAAGGTGCACTCCTTTATGACATTTCAAAGGCTACCCTAAAATTTCTCTGGTTGAGACAATCTTTTCTGTGTTACAAATGGCAAGTCAGAGGTTGAGAAGTGAATCTGGTTGTCCTAAGCTATATTGCTAATATAAGGACTGGACATCGGACCCTGGTCTTTTCCTCTAAATTCAGTGTCTTCTCCAGAGTTCCACCCCATGGTTTTGGAGTAAATAGGAAACAGTGTCCTATATCAACCGGTGACCATGTGCTCTTACTTGTATAATATAGATATATTTTCCCTAGATTTGTAAATATCACATGCACATAATCCAAATAGCATATTATCAGTCTCAAATGACATGGTTTAGACAATAAATTGTAAGAAACACTAAGAAACTTAAGGGAATAGGAGCTTGCCATGTGTTTTAGGAGCTCCAGAAAGAACTCATGAAAGCAGCCTAGTGGATTAAGGATTAAAGTGAAGATCTTTAAAGTAGGAACTCACACAGGAAGGAGAATTTAGTTTGGCCAGGAGAGTCAGTAAACTGAGCACAGACTACCTGACATTTGAATTATTGAAGGGATGACAGAAAACCAGAGAAATATACAGAGGTTGAGGTGGTTGCCTTGCATGCAGGCAACCCCACTTCGATCCCTTGCATTCCATGGTGCCTCAAGTTCTACCGGTGATAACTTCTGAGCACAGAGGAACCAGAAACCCATGAGTCCTACCGGGTTTGAAATACCAGTCAACCAGTAACCCCTGAGCACTACCTGGTGTGAATTATCTGGTAGCATTCTTTGGTAATATTAAGTCTTATAACCACAAATAAATAATATAACAAATAGGCAGGGTTATTTATTTTAGATTGATCCATCCAAATTTCTTCTTTTTCTCTAGCTCTGTGTTGACATATCCAGTAAATGCTTTTAGGTCTTACCTGCTTAGAAGGCATTCTTGCAGTTAAATGATAGTCACTGCAATTAGATGCAGCTTCAAAATGCCCTAAGCAGAAACTGTTGCTGTGACTTGAATTCTAAGGATGTTTAGGATTTCAATGGGTCTCAATTCAGAGACACATACAGAAATCTCGGACCCGAGCAACTTGTGGTAGAGATGGCCAGGGGCTTTGCAATAAGCCTTCTCCACTGGGCTTCTCCAGACGGGAGAAGGTACTGTCCCACCACCTACCCTCTAAGAGCTCCAGCGGTCACTGTTTTCTAGAAGCAATTTCTTCAGACCCTAATTATTAAAATCGTAGAATTCCTAAAGTGTGCAGCCACAAAAGTGGCCATGTGACATTATATTATATCCACAACAAGCAATACAAAACACATTGTCTAGCAATTATATTTTCGGCAGATATGAGGGGAGGTAGGACTGGTCTTGAAATATCGAAGGTAACTAAAGTAGAGAAAGAATACCTCGCAAATTGTCTGCCACACAAGCAGGGGGAGGTATGGAATGGGGTAGGGAATACTGGGGATTTTGGCTGTGGAAAATGTGCACTGTGAAGGGATGGGTGTTGGATAACGTATGGTTGAAGTTCAACATGAAATTTTTGTTACTGTATTTCACGGTGAATTAATAAAAAATAAAAATTTAAAAAGTTTTTTAGCTGTTTTGAGATGCCATTAGAAGCCTGGGACATTAGTTAGATAAAACTTTAGGTGGTGGGATTCTGGAGTCCTGGATGTCTGAGAGAATGGCTTCCCTACCGTGATGATTGAGTCTGGAGAGAAAAGAGACTTGTCTGAAGTAACAGAGCCCTTTAATTACAGAGCTAAGACTGAAGTCAACCTCTCCTGTCTGTCAGTCCATTATGAATCCCCCCAAGTTGTGGCCTCACCTCTCAGTTTTTGGCTTGAAAAGTTGTATAGTATCAAATGATGCACCAGAAGTTAGGGCAGGAAAAGGCTGTGTTTGAAATGAGCCTCTGATATGAACACTGACTGTGACTTCATGACCTTGAGCAAATTACTAACACTTGTGGGTACCATTTTCCTCCAAATATGGAAGAAGAAAGTCTTCATTTGAATCATAATACCTTATTATAGCAACAAGATAAGGTTTCCCTTGTGAATTCGGTGTATATGTGTATATGGTAAAAAGGAACAGATGATGTCCACACACTCTTAACAAAATATTAAGTGTACATACAGATTATTAACTATAATCACAAAGCTGCATAGTGGCTGCCTAGAATTTATTTATTTGGAATAATTGAAACTTTAGACTCAGTGAACAGCAGATCTCAAATCCCAATCATTCCACCCTCCTCCCCCCCCCCTGGTAATTACCAGACTTCTCTCTCCTATGAGTTGACTTTATATCCATTGTATGAGTGTTTTCATATTATATTTTCCCTAAAGTGTCCAGGCCTCTTTCAAAGAGGATAATAACCTCCAATTTTATTATATTGTCTCTGAGATGGAATTTTCTTTTTTTTAAAGGTATAGTAGTAGTCCACTGTGAATATTGATGATGGGCTTGACAGAGCGGATTGATTCTTCTGGCCTGATTCCACAGCTGCTGGTGATAGATGAAACCAGAGAACAAATTTCTAATTGTTCTCTCCCTTTTCTGCCCATCTCATACAGATGAACCCAGCCGGTGCTATTTCCATGATGGAGATGGGGTATGTGAGGAGTTTGAACAAAAAACTAGCATTAAAGACTGTGGTGTCTACACTCCCCAGGGGTTCCTGGATCAGTGGGCATCCAATGCTTCTGTATCCCACCAGGACCAACAGTGCCCAGGCTGGGTCGTCATTGGCCAGCCAGCAGCTTCCCAGGTAAGACATTCCCTACAGGTATCTCAATTTCTGCTTTTCCCTCAAAGGCCATATGTTGCCCACCTCAAAAGCATTGTAGTTGATTATAGTCACCTGACCTGGCTGAATGTAATGTTAGGGCCTTATAAACACCATTTACCCATTCGATATGGATAGTAAAGCAGAGAACATTAACACGATTTGGGGAATAGCTTTCCTTTCCTTTCCCTACCTACCTTTCCTCCTTTTCAGAGTTGGAAAAATACCTCTAAACATCAATGGAAGAAGAGCAAATTTGGGAAAACACTTTACTTTGAGGGGGGGAAATGCCTCATTGTTTTCTTCTTAAGTTCTCTTCAATGAGTCAACAATGACTACTGAAAATTTGCTGTGTGGCCTTGGAATAATCATTACAACTCTTGGACTCCATATTTGGGTCACCTTTCAATAAAAGAGTAGTTGTGCTTGGCGATCTCCAAGGACCTTCCCAACTCTAAAAAGCTGTGACTCATTCCTCAGTCCCCTAATGGCACTATTTATGCCCCAAGGTTGTTCCCCATGGGACTGTCATCTTAGTTTCAGGGAGTAAGAGTGTTGGGGCCACTAGAGCTTGTGTGATTCTAGGGATGGCCTCCCTGTCCCCAGAGCCTCCTTTCCAATTATCCTGCTGAGCAAGCACCTGCCTTCTTCCGAGACTCCCATTTCCCAGAGACACGACTCAGTGCTTCTGACCGTTGGGCCTTGTGTCCATCTCTGAGGCTACTCTGCCTACTGGCCCTGCAGATGAGCCATTATTCCTCGCTATTCCTCTCTTAACATTGCTTTCCTGACTCAGGGTTGAATGGAGTAGGCCTGGTTTCCAGGTGAGAGAATTGTAACCTGCCAGGGTTCAGTGAAAATCTCTAGATGAAGTACAAGATAAGCTCCCTTGTTTCTTAATTTATGACTTACAGTGTTTATCTAATCATTTTTCATCTATCTGTTTATGTTTGCATATATTATTTACTCATTTGCATTTTCCCCTTGACTGCCCTAAAGAGAGTTGAAGGGAAGCGCATGATATTTTCTGATGCTTCTTATGTACAGTGACAGTCTGGTGAATGAATGAATGAATGCAGTCTATCATTGATCCTCCCTATGCCACCTCTGTACTTGTTAATTCACCTTTGGTTACACTCTGCATCCAGTTCTTTTGTGTTTGTGTGTGTGTGTGTGTGTGTGTGTGTAACTTCATGTTGCATGCGATTTCTTATTTCTTCTTTAAAAACTGTCTTAAGTTTTCTTCATCTATGTAAGTCCCCTCACAGTCAAGTGCAGGGTCAAGAAAAAGAGTAGGAACTCAGGAAGTGGTTTTGATTTATCGTAGGCACACACACACATGCCCGTGTTGCTATGTGCAAACACAGAGAGGAAAAAATGAAAAATTGCCTCTAGGACATAGAATTCCTGCTTCAGGAGTGGTGACAAATAGAACCAGGAATTCCAAAATGCAACACTAGCATCCAGTTCCTAGAAATGTTTTTAAAACATCATTCAAACAAGAGAATTATTAAAGCACTCAGAATCTCACATGAACAAGAGGTAGCAGCTGTGCTGAGAAATCACCCAAAGGTTACTGCTCCAAATGTGAGAAAAGGAGAGACAGAAATTTCCAGCCTTTGAAAAGAGACTTCTTGGGGCAATTATTCTAGTCTTGCAAGGAGGAGGCTGTCAGGAATTATGGGTGATTATCTCTTCCTAAACAAAAATCCAATTTAAAAAATCATTATAAATACTAGCTCTTCGATCTACAAAGAAGAGAGGAGGAAACAAAATCATCCTATTGAATTATTCATTGTAACCAATTTTATTTTAATGAAATCGACTAGGTTCCATTACTCTGGGCTTGGACATAATCTTTGTTACAAGGAGACTTCAGCTGTAACTAAATTTGCCATAATGAGATCACCTCACTGGAGAATACAGGGTCAGGGGAGGGAATGTGTGCGCTGCTAAGTGTAGGGCCAGGCTGGCGGTCTGAAGGGTGGCAAAACAAAGATCTCCCAAATTCCTCATCTGCAAGCACATGCCTAGATGTTATCAATATATTGCACCCAACACCCTCACCCCATCATGCACTTGTGCGTGCGCATGTGCGCATGTGCGTGCGCGCACACACACACACACACACACACACACACACACACACACACACACACACTGCTTGGGTGATTCTGAGCTGAAACTCTTCCTTGAAATGGAAATGGAGTTCCCTTTTGACAACAGAGGAGAGGAGGAAGTATTTTCATTACCTTGCTCAGTGATTAGAGGAAGCTGGTAGTTAATTTTCACCCTGTCAGGACTCTAGTAAAGAAGTTGATGGCTTGAGAGAAGGAGTTAGAGAGCTCTTAGATGCTCCATGTATTCCTCACCTTCCACATAATGCAATTAATGATATTCTTCTCCTTACCTCCCCACCTCTGTCTGTCTGTTCCTCTCTCTCTCTCTCTCTCTCTCTCTCTCTCTCTCTCTCTCTCTCTCTCTCTCTCTCTCTCTCTCTCCTTTCACATACACATGCATATGCACACACACACACACTCACATACATTTATACAGGAACATACCATGTAGGAGCATAGATCCAGAGCATGAAAACCAGAACACAAAGAGAAGCAAGTGGGTCAGAGAGCTAATGGTTGCAGAGATCCACCAGCCCTTCTGCTGGATATTCGCTGACACCTCATTATCAATCCCTTTGCCATTCTTCAAAGGAAGACTTGTTAGCTACCTGGAGCAACGGAAGAGTGACTTTCCCAAAGTCACACAGCCTCTACATGGAGAATCTTGGTCTAAGAGGAGTTCACCAAACATGACACTGAGAACTCAGTAATGTGCTCACATTCAGAGATTGAAAGTGATTCTATCCTATCCCTGGATCACATCTCTGGAAAGCAAGTAGAAAAAAAATCACAGAGGACCAGGTCTTAGAGCTCACATCACTGTGTAGAACCTACAAGGTACCGAAATTTTCCTTGAGGAGACAACTTGCCTCCTCTCAGAGTGTCCCTTGAGTGGCTAGTGTCCACTAGGATACTGCATTAACTTGGGGAAGGGGATGAGATGACCGATGATTCTAATGTCCTCTTTACAAACCAGTTTGTTTCTATTTCGTGCCTTTTCTAATGCTGTGAAAAATACATAGATGTTTGTGTGCTGAGCAATTGTGTTTAATCCCCCCCACACCCTTCCCCTCAATGAAAAACTCCACCTCTGACCTTGACAGTGTAAAAGACTTAGGTGTAAGGAGTTGTCCTATTGGAATAAGTTGACAGGTTCTCCTGTGACTGCTGCAAGGAAGCAGCACTGAACTTCACTTTCAATTTTGTGTAAATCTTCTATTTCTAATAGTTTCCAGTCCCTCAGCTCTATTCTCTTCACACAAGATTCCCAAATTTGGTTCAGGCCAAACTACTCCACCCTGAACTTGGGGTCTTATATCCGAATGTTATCAGACATATCAAAACTTCCTGGTGTGCACATGGGGTTGAACATCCTCTATTAAGAGACATTCTTTGGATATTTTGGCCATGCACCTTCCAGGCCCAGCTGGAATTCAAGAAGGCCCTGAGACAGAACAAAAATGGAAATGAACCGAAAGGATCGCGTTATCTCTCTTCTGGGAAGCTCAGAAATGGTTGGGTTTAAGTGCTTGTAAAAAAAAAAAAAAAAGTCTCGTCTGGTCCTTATTTTTGTCTCCATGTTTCGCATTTCTCTAGAGCTTTCCACCTAACGCTGCCAAAATGAGATGTAGATAGTCCTTGGTCCTGCCTCCACCCCCCAGAATTTCTACCAGAATCCACTTCTTCCTGTCCAAGCAGGCACCTCCCTCCTTCTACAGTGGCCGAAGGAAGAAACTGAAATGCTATCTGGAATGTGCACTGCTTCTTCCAGAAATTACAGACCTTCAGTCAACCCACCAATTTATTTGGTTAATCCTTTGAGGGTAAAACTTAGACTAAGCATTTCCAGGGCAACCATTTCAGGGCCAAAGTAAAGAAAACCTTTCTAAGAATGAGAACTCTCTGCTGTGGGCTGGAGTGCCTTATGATCAAGTAAACTCCCTATCACAAGGCATCCAACCTTGAACTGGTGACTGAATAGGGGATCCTGAGTTAAAGGCAGATCCAAGATGGCTGTCTCTCCTTCCTTAGAAATGATTTTCTGACTTTGTGCAGGCATCTCTTAATGTCAAAGATGTATATGGAGCAATATACCAGAGGTGAGTTCACCATGTTGCAAATATCAGAATATCCTTATACAAACTTAGATGGAAACCTACTACAAGCCTAAGTTCTCTGTATAGGGGCCACAATGGATGTGTGCTCTGTTGCTGACTGTAACAGTTAGGGAACTCATGACTATATTCCATAAATGACTGGAATTGACTGGAATTGGTTATATCTCTCCTTTACCATTTTATTTTGAGTTGCTATGATCTGTTCCTTGGTGTACCTCTATTAAAACAGAAACCGTAATGCGACCTTCACCGAGGAATGAGAGTACGTAGAGAGAGCGCATGAACATCATTGAGTAAAATCAATATTATGTAAACGTGGTTCTCCCTCATGGCAGCATCTTTTCTTTTCTTGGAGCAAATTTAGTCTGGATAGCTCTGAATCCTCCTCTAGAAAGTGGGAATACTAATCTCAACTTGGTAGAAACTAAAGGAGCCAATGTAGAGAAAACACAACTTTGTTTCACTTTCCTTCTTATTGTCACTGTCACTGCTCATCAATTTGCTCGCACGGGCACCAGTAACTTCACCATTGTGAGACTTGTTTTTACTGGTTTTGGCATATCGAATACACCATGGGTAGGTTGCCAAGCTTTGCTGTGTGGGCGAGATACTCTCGATAGCTTGCCGGCTCTCTGAGAGGGACGGAGGAATCGAACCCATTGACTGTGCTATATCCTTCTTTCTTATTAGGTAGTATAATGTTAACTCCCCATCTCCTTCATGTTAAGATTATTTTCCCTTCCCTCAGCCCAGAACTTGAACCAGCGTTCTATTCAAGATAGAAGCTCGGTCAACATTTTGTTGAGTTAAACACAGTTGACTTAACAAATGTTTCTTATCTACTTGGGGCTCTATCTGCTGGGCATTTGGGGGCATTCCTGAAAACAAAAACAACAACAACAACAATGACTAATTTGTCCTTCAGCTGTCCTTGAATTCCTCACCAATTATTTTATTGGAGAAGTGTGTCAAGGATCCAGGACTGTGAGATTCCTGAGGAAGTAAACGCCCAGCTTACTCCATCTACAGGGATGAGAGTCAATATGTAAAGATAGGAAATTCCTATGTCATTCTTTCAGAAGAACCCGGAAAATATTTTCAAATAGTGTTTACCAAGTTCCTTGATTCTGCTGAAGATGTTGCAAAATATTGGATGCATACAAAGAAGAAATTGGCTGTCTTATAGGTGAGGTCAGTCAAGCTCAGATTACTGAGTTACTAGCGTCAGGAATCCCCGTTGAAAGAGGAAGAATCAAGATTTTCGCCAGTGGGTTCACACTCAGATCCCAGGTAGATCTAAGATAGCCCACACAAGCATCAGGAGTGTACACAGGACAACAAATTAGGAAAGCTGGTGTCCTGTGCATCTTTTCACATGTAGCATTCACACTCAAGGAACACCCAGGAATTGGAGTCCTTCTTCTCCAGTTCCCAAGTATTACATGCCTCTCCTTCCCCCCAGTCTTCTGCTTGGAAACTGAGAGACCCTTTTTTTTTCATCTGGACTTTATTGATCTAATAAAATTACATTAAGAATTGAAATGAATTATGCATTATTGTGCTCATGTTTCCCCCATACAAAGTTCGAGAACCCATCCCTTCACCAGTGCCCATCTCTACCACCAGTAAACCCAGCATCTCTCCCACCCTCCCCAGTCCCGTCTCCCCCCCACCCCCCACTGCCACTATGGCAGGGCATTCCCTTTTGTTCTCTCTCTCTGATTAGGTGTTGTGGTTTGCAATAAAGGTGCTGAGTGGCCATTGTGTTCAGTCTCTAGTCTACATTCAGCCCGCATCACCCTTCCCCCGCTTAACTTCCGACCACATTTTACTTGGTGTTCCCTTCTCTGAGTTGCCCAGAATGAGAGACCAGCCTCCGAACCATGGAGTCAACCTCTGGGTACTTATTTCTAGTATTCTTGGGTGTTAGGAGAGACCCTTTTCTAAGTGCTGATTCCTTCTCAGTCAGTCTTTTCCTTTCAAGAAAATCACCCAAAATGTGTACATGAAAATACGAAAACTGTTTTTGGAAACCTGCGTTAGAGAATGGAAAAAAAATAACAATGATACACCTTTTATAATATGGAGCATGTATGTAATTATTTTCGAGTAATGGAATAAAATCACCAACACAACAATTGTAAGTGGAAGAGGCAGCTTTGCCATAGTTCACAGGTTTGGCACCTACCATGTGTAATAAAGGGAGCATCTGTAACAGAATTACAAGATGTGCACATTCTTTGATGACCATTTAGTCCAAGCCAGGAACACAGGGACCATTTGTCTGGGTCTTCTTTGTTGTATCCAGAACAGAGTCCAGAGACTTATTGTGCTCTCTGAATGCATAGGAAGCCTTTCCACAAGCACACAGCATGTGTTGTAGGAAGATCTTAGACATTGGGACTTGGAAGAGGTTGGGTAGATAATTTCTTAGAAAACGATTCCTAAGCTGTGACCTGAAGGATACATTGAGGGAAGGAGAGAGTGCAGATGAAAAAACAATTCAGAGATGGAAAAAGAGGGGGACTAGGAGAGATCCAAAGAGGTGAGGAGAGCAATAAGGAAGAAGAGACTCATTAGGAATCCTAATGTTTACAGGGGTATTCTTCAGGCCCTTGAAATATGAACTCTGTCTCAGGGGAAATAGAAAGCTTTTTGGTTGCATATTATAATATTGGGATGCATATTATAATACTGGGTAGTTTTATGTCACTTAAAATGAGGAAATTGAACACCAGGTTACCACAGTTGGCTGCTGTTCCCAGCTGGACCTCACCAATATCTTGCTTCCCTACTTTCTTTGCCTACCTCAGACAACTGGTATGACACTTAAACAGCCTCACACAGAAGTTCACAGACAGGCAATATCCTTCCTATGTGCTTGCTATGGGCAGGAAGCATTCTTGGACTGAGATGCTTTCTGAGGGTTGTTCATACCCTATGTGCATTTTGCCAAAGCATCCAGCTCTCCTCACTGAGGCAAAGGGACAGCATCTGCTCATGGTGAAGAGAGGAAGAGAGGCAAAGAGAACATGCTGAAATATCAGAAGATTCCAAGCAGCTTTCCCAAGGACCCAAGGGAGCTGCTTTCTCCTGGTGGTTTTCCGAGTAACTTTTCAAGAGTACATGTGGGAGTCATCTAAAGAGACAGAACAGAAAGTCCCACAGTCTGTTACAGCCTGTCTTATTGGAGAAAGGGCACCCCTAAATTCCTCTAGGGTAGTTAAAAGCCACACCTGCACAAGAAAGGCGTCCCTCCAACTTGCCATGGAAACCCAGGGCTGAGGGAGACTTTCAAGGTAAAGCTTGTTTAGGCTTCTCTTGAACAATCGAAGACCCCCTCCAGTTGTCTCATGCCTCCGTCTTCCACTCACTCAGTCTCAATATTCATTCGGATATCTGAAATACCAGACTCCACGATTGTCCCCACCCCCACCAAAAGAAAAATAAAAACTTGGAATCATGTGAGTTTTAAAGAAATGAAACTGAGATTTGAGAGTAGCGAACGCTGATTTCCATTCTTGAGGCCACCGCGTAGGAATTCTGTGGCTTTGGGGAAGGCAGGTCTCTGCTGCTAGTGGGTTCTTATCTGTAACATCACCGTTAGACAGGTGCTTATCAAGGATGCGAGAGCTGATCCTGAAATGTGGTTTTTGCTTGTGGTGGCAAATTTCGAAGTCAGTATTCATTCCTCTGAATGTTTTAAAACAGGGTTTCAATGAGAAACAATTGGATTTGGGAGCAGGAAGCTTGCAAGCAGCCTTTTAGGAGGCCAGGGTTGAGTATCAATTCCAGTGATACTCAGCCAACCAGACACAGGCCCCAAGGATAAGGAGTTGCTCAAGTTCTGCAGTGCTGAGGACCATCAAGGTTGTCCTCCTGGCACTTCTTAGGGGCCTCTGTGGCCACCTTGGGAGTGCTGGAGTGCTGGAGGTTGGGAAGAGCATCGTGGGGTACCAGAATTCAAACTCAGGTCCTGGAATCACATACAAAAAGTTCACTCCTGTCTGCTAAGCTGTCTTCTGTGCCTTATTGGATAAGAATATCCTTCTATACACAGAAATCTAAGTAGAGAGATTTTCAAAGTCTCTTAATCTTACTTTACTTAATTAAGATTTGACTTAGATTCAGCAATCTTCTTAAACCTCAGAACAATGCGATCCGCATAGCATTGGTTTCAGCACTGTGCAGAGGGTAAAGGAATAATTTTACCACCAAACTCCAGTCATATGAGGTTCTCAGCCATCCATGCGTGGGCTGGTGGGAAAAGGTAGAAAATGACTTGTCTTGCGAATTTTGTAGAGGAGAGGACCAAGCAATAGGACCCCCTACTAAGAGATGTTTGGCCACGCACAGTGACTTGTGAACAGGAGAAGAACATTCATGGAGGAAGGGATGATTAAAGATTAATCTGCAAAATAAAAAGGAGAGATTGAGTATGAATTGAGTTTTCCATTTAGCAGGTCATTTGGGAAAAACCACTTGTGTTGATGTCTGTTTCCTGGAGGAAGCAGGAGCCCGAGAGCCTGTAGGACCTAATTTGAGTGCTATCCCTTGATCGTTGGTAAACAACCTGATTTCTCAGGTTTCTCGGGTACCTAGTTCTCCTCTTCTGCCCTGTGAATATGACCTTGCTTTACAGATGGGCCCCAACATGCTAAACAATGCAAAACACAAGGTGCCTCCCTCCCTCCTTGATCTCTGAGTCCTGTCCACTTTAATCCTCTTAAAAAGAGGGTTACCTCCACATGAAGTCTGGGGAAAGACCACAAATTCATGAGTGAGTGAAAGAATCGAGGCTGGCTTAGCACTTGGAGAGGTGCAACAGATGCCTGTTGAGGAACAAGCCAGGTGCCAGAGGGAATGGAAAAGGCCTGGTTTTAATATCAAGTCTGTTTTTTTTGTTTTGTTTTGTTTTGTTTTTGTTTTTTTTTTGCTTTTTGGGTCACACCTGGCGATGCACAGGGGTTACTCCTGGCTCTGCACTCAGGAACTACCCCTGGCAGTGCTCAGGGGACCATATGGGATGCTGGGAATCGAACCCGGGTCGACTGCTTGCAAGGCAAACGCCCTACCCGTTGTGCTATTGCTCCAGCCCCAAGATCGAGTCTGTTTCTTACTGCCTCTTGACTCCTGACCTGCATTCCCAGGACAGAATAAAGCTTTGTGGTTTGGGGATGCTTCTCTATAGAGAGCAGACGGGGCCACCCAGCCCACTCCATGACCCCTCTCAGAAGCTTTCCCTTGCCTTCAGTCCAAGCCTGACCCACTTCCTGCACGTTGCCTTTATCCTTCTCACCTTCTTCCTTCACCCCGGGCTCAACCCTCCCTGCAGTTCCCTTGGACTCTTCACTCCCTTCTCTGTTCTTATCTTGTACTGACTTAGCTGAGCGTTCCTTTTTTTTTTCCCTTTCTCTTTTTTTTATTGTTGTTGTTTTAAGTAGGGGCACAGGCATTTGGCCAACATAGCCTTTGCTGTGTAATTTAGTTTCATGTTCTGTACCCAAGAAACATGTAAAAAAATGTCAAAAATGTAAACAGCGTTCCCTCTCGGAGGCTGCTGTCTACCAAGGCAGCCAGAGTCAGGCAAGCTTGCTGAGCCCGCTGCTTTGGCAGTGTTGAATTATGCACCCCCCCCCCTCAACACCACATACTCATTTCTCTAAGTCTGAAAGTAAACTTTCTCAAGCCAGGCCCCAAAGATGGGGCTTTGAGGGGAGTCAGGGTTTGGTGGTACACAGGATTTTGTTTTGTGTTTGTGTTTGTGTGTGTTCATTTATTTGTATTTGCTTTTCAAGCCCATTGTGCCATCCCCTCACCCTCTTGACTGTTTGCATGAGCCTGGATGTGTTATTTGTAGACTCTGACCAAAAAAAAAAAAAAGGAAAAAAAAAGGTCTTCTCCTTTCTCTTCTATCCTGGTTGAGAGTTTCTCGAAACTTGCCTGATTCTTACTTTCAGAGTGGGGACACCCTGGGCTGGAATCCTTTGGGATAAACCCACTTTCCAGGCAAGATGGACTCAGGGAATCACACAAGACACGCTTATTAGGAACTATGCTTCCGTCTCATGAAGGTCCAACAAAGATGTCCCTGGGGGTTTTGACACTCTGAGACCCTTTCCCAAACTGGACCCCCACGTGCAGCTGATGGAAATGAATCCTTGGTTAATGTCTGTATTTATTTCCATCCTAAAAGAGAGTCTCTAGGGAGGCATAGGTTTGGGAAACATCTGGTCTACTGGCAGGATACAGTTTTCAGGAATGCAGATGGCACCTGGTTGATACTCAAGCCTGCAGTGCAACTGCCTTATAGCTAGAAGCCCTAGAAGAGATGATCAAGACAATTCCATGCCAGGAGGGAGAGAAGCCAAACTTCTGCCAGGGAGCTGGGGTCAGGAGTGTTTTGTTCCAGAGAAGACAGTCATGTTTATGGTTAAAGTCCAGGCTTTAGAATAGCTCTTGTTAGAACTTTCTATGACAATGGAATTGTCCTACTTCAGCACTGACCTATAGAGATGCCTTGAAACACCTGTTATGTTATGTTCTAAAGTGTGGCTTGTGAAACTGAAAAATTAAACTTTTATTTGGTTTAATTTTAGTTGGGCTCACATCAAAGTAAGTCACACAGCAAGTGAAGGTGGGGATTGTGGATGTATGGGCTACTGTACCAAGCAAAGCCAAAAGAAAGCAACCATGTGTCACAGTCTCCCATTAGAAGGAGATTAAAGTCAAATGGCAGAGCTTATTATAGTTTCCTCATTGGTCAACTAGGGAAATGAAGTGGGAATTGTTACAGGTTCAGAAAAGAGCACATATACAGTACTCAGAGCTGTGTGTGGCCTATAGCAAATGCTACGTAACTTTTTTCAGTTCCCTTAAAGCCTTAAATCCTTATAATCAGCCTGTGAAATAGTAATTTAGTTCCCGTTTTACAGACAGGGAGGCAAAGGTTCCCAAAGGGCCTCATCTCAGTGATAAAGAGCAGTAGGTCAAATTCTTCCAGGCTCCATAGATTGTGCATTTCCAGGACACTGTGCCAACTGTCCCAAGATTTCTTTCTTAATAGATGCCTCTTCCCCCCAAGTGATATCATTTTTCTTTTCATGCTAAGATGTCTGAAATGTTTGAGGTCTGCTCATGTCCTCATTGGGGTGTTTCTTCTGTGGGAGTACATTGTTCAGAATAAATATTGGACTCTGTAATGTCTCACCTATGAAGCTATTTATGCGATTTTTTCATGGTCTGGAATCCAAAATTATGAGCTGTTATGCCTCCTACAGTATGCCCCAGTTTTCCTCTATACTCCATGAGAAACTTGTAGGACTTAAAATCCTAAGACATGTCTGGAGGCTTCTATTTCTCCTGCCTAGAAGCACATTACTCACTCCTCCATCTCTTTTAGGTTTTATTGTCCCCCCACCCATGGTCTGGTTAAAATGACCCTCTCATTTGTGATCTCTTTTAACCAGCCCAGCCCATATGCAGACCTCATTCTTTTGATACCACTCTTCCTAGAATCATCTGGTCCAGAGCATATGCTGCCTTTAAGTTTTTGTTTTCCTGTGTTCACTGCTTTTCACAGTCAAAATTGCCTACGAGCCAGTAAGGACGTGGGCTGCATCTTATACCTTTAGGCATTTGCATTGCCTGGCACTGGAGCTGAAAAAGTTATTCATGAATGCATTGAGTGATGCTGTTTGAGACAATATCTGCTAAGTGAGATCTGCTAAGTGAGACCAGGCCCTTTGGGAACCTTTGCCTCCCTGTCTGTAAAACGGGAACTAAGTTCCTATTGCGCAGGCTGATTATAAAGATTTAAGGCTTTAATGGAACTGAATGGAGTTAGATAGCATTTGCTATAGGCCACACACAGCTCTGAGTACTGTATGTGTGCTCTTTTCTGAAACTGTGCTAATCCTCACTTCATTTTCCTAGTTGACCAATGAGGAAGGAGCGAACTTCAAACATTCCAATTGAATATATCGATCAGTGTTGATGGCCAGTGTGAGACAAATAGGTTAAAGTCTGCACTTTTCTCTGCTGACACCTTTGTGCAGGAAGCAGAATTACTCTGGGGACACAGCCCCAGGGTAATGGCTTCAAGCTCTTGCTTCTTATTTATCTTGAGGAAAAACTTGGATCTCAATCATATCTCTGGACTAGATACCTATAGAAAATGATGGAACCCTCAAGCCCTATCTAGTTTGAAAGTGAAGGTTTACCCTCAGGTTCTTGATGGAGAGATCCAGCAAAGAAAGTTTTGAAAGAAAAAGAGAAAGGGGAAGGTGAAGTGGAGACAAGGGAAGGAGAGAGATACAAATTTAAGGGAAGGAAAAGGAATGACAACACAATAATGTACAACACAATATTATAGTGAAAATAGAGCTTATCAACCCTAATGATATGAACAATATGAGTGGCCTGATTATCAGAGTAATTGTGGGTAGCACTGTAGCACCCACATCCCGTTGTTTTGTTCATTGATTTGCTTGAGCAGGTACCAGTAACGTCTCCATTGTGAGACTTGTTGTTACTGGTTTATTGAGTATGCCACGGGTAGCTTGCCAGGCTCTGCCTTGTGGGCGGGATACTCTCAGTAGCTTGCAGGGCTCTCCTGGAGGGATGGAGGAATTGAACCCGAGTAAGCTGCGTGCAAGGCAAACGCCCTACCTGCTGTGCTATTGCTCCAGTCCTAATTGTGAGTATTCCAAGTTTTGTATACTGTTTTGGCACATTTGTGTCTGATAACCACCCCTATGAGGTTGTCACTGGCTTGCAGAAGAGGAGATTGAGATTCACAGAGATTAAGTAACTGACCAGAATTTCTGCAACTGGCCCAGGGTGGGGCAAAAAAGTCTAGAATTTGAACCCAGCACTATCTTCCTCTGAGGCCAGGAAGAAGTATACAGGACGGACGAAGGAGGGACATGTTAATTGCATGTGTTTAGAGGGTAGGAATGAATCTAAATCTCACATTGCTACAGTTGACCTTTGCATCTTTATAACAACTCTCTGAGATGTGCCATCATCTCATTTTGCAGTAGAGCATCTAGGATTTGTGGAATGTTCTAGGTCACGCTGTCATTAAATGGCAAAAGCTGATATTCCAGCCCACATTCCTTTGAGAAGTTTGGGAAGGTGGCAGGTGTAGGGTCATTGAGAAGTTCACATTGGGGATCCCAGTGCTGTGCTTATTCCCAGAGACCACATGTCCAAACAGCTGCTTCCACACCCTGCTCTTGTGCAGATGGGTGCTGCCCTGGCCCCGGGTGCTGTGGGGGCATGGAAGAGAGAGAATGACTCTGGACAGACTCTGGGCCTTGGAGATGTCTGCTGATGGCATTGTGGATAGTTAGTGTCCCCTGGACATTGGCAGGCAAAGCCCTCAGGCTGCAGATCACCATCACTTCCTCTGTGCCTGAAGTCTGGAGGGGCAGAATGGGGAGAAATGACAGCCTGGTCTATAAGAATGGGAACGCTTGTGTGAGCCAGACGGTCTGGAGAACAGTGTTAGAAGCACAGAGTCCTGTCTTTGTTCATTGCATATGTCAGTACCACATTCTTTGGAACCTCTTCCTAGAAAAATATTAAGCTGGAGAGATCCCTGGCAAGACTAATGTCAGCCCTTTAAAAGTAAAGAAGAGATCCATTTGTTCAGAGCTTTTTACCTTGTCACCAAGGCTGTAGGAGGGGCTCAGAGAACCCTGGGGTCTGCAGTGAGCTGCTGAACTCAGGCACGAGGCACTGTGTGTGATCATCTTGGCCTAGAGTAGACTTCCCTGCAGGTAGTATGACTTGTACTTCATCTTGGACACAAATTAGAACACACAGACCTTAATTTGGAAAGCCGGAGAAGAGGAGGAAGGGGGGAGAAGAAATGGGAGGGGGGAAAAAAACCCTGGAAACTCCTAGTTTTATGAACTTGAGAAAGTTTTGTTCTTTTAACACACAGATGTTTTTAAGTGAAAAATCACTCCTCTGACCTTTTTTGAATAGGCCAGTATGGTCACGACTGCTATTAACCGCTGCTCAACTATTTCTAACCAAGGGTTTCAGAGACCAAGCACCATGCTGGGATGTGGTCATCCCTTTTCTGATTAACCCATGCTTGTCTAAATTCTACCAGAGGAAAATCAAGATGAGTTCTGGAGATTTCCTAAGATAATCTCGTTGGGCTGAGTGACTCTGAATGATTGAGACTTTCATCTATCAGAATTGGATTCCACAGTTTGCTATTTCTCTTTCTATTATAGAACCAGCATCTAGGATAACTGTTAACTAAATTTGTGTTTTCAGTCTGTTGCAAAACTATTTGCTGGTCAATATTGTGGTGTTGGATATAAGATTGAGAGCATTGCCTAGTCCTGATCTAGAACCACAGTATTTGGGTCTAGAGCAGGATTTGGTGTACTGGATTTGATTACTGCTCTAGAATTGGCAATGTTCTGCAGGTAAAATAACAATCAATGCCTTGGTGGTTCATCTAACATTGCCATTTTCCTTATTATCTAATCAAGAAGGAAGTAGACCTTTCTAGTTAAAGCTAACAACACCTCTTTATGTAATTCAGAGTCTACACTGCTTTGAAATCCTAGTCTAGTAAGCATGATGTTGCAGTCATTGTTTTTTGTGGAAATATGGAGAAAGGTTCTGAAACACAGAAAATGAGTGATTTGCTTTTTAAGAAGCAACATTCTTAGAACTACATTGCACCAAGATTCTGCATCTTGAATTTTCTCCTTCATGCCTCTGCTGTTGACATCATCTGGGAAACCGGGTTTGTCAGGGCTCAGCTGTGGCCCAGTTTTTCTACTTGTCCCTTTTTTTTTCCCCTCCCCAACCCAAGCTCTCCAGAGATTACTTTGCAAAAAAATTTTGCACTTGAGAGTTGGCCCTCAGGCCTCGATCTCCTCAGCCACTCTCCTCCATGCACCTCTTTAGCCTGCCACATCCCAAACCCAGGCCCTACCTTGTGGTTCTATCAGTATATCAGTATCTACTGCCCTAATCATTCAGCCTCCATCCATGCCCTGTGGCTCTGGGAGCTCTTTATGAGAGGGCTTTCATCTTCATGGCTTTTCTAATTGTTCTGAGATCTCTTTTCCCTATGTAGACCACGGGAAGTAAAGAATGCATAATGAGTATTATGCAAATGTATTTTGCATGAGTGAATAATGAATGGAAATATCAATCCATCAATGAGGGAGGAAGATAAGGGGAGAGAGTGAGTTTTGGCGGAGTCTTCCCAAAGAATATGGAAATGTGCTGAGAGCTCCCAAAACCTCCTCTCTCCCTGTCCTAATTCCAAGGAGGTTCCCTCGCCCACTCTCCCAAGCCCATCGCATCTCGCTGTCGGAAGCACACATGTGCCGTGAAGTCACCCACAGACCATCTGGCTGGGGATTCCGTGTTCCCCCTCTGCTGCAGGCGATTACGTAAGCTGGACAGCAGCCTCCAGATGTTACACATTTCTGCTCATTTTTTCCCCTCCCTTTTCAACAACAACAATAATAATTAAAACAAACTCAAGCCTCCCGCCCTCCCCCAGTCCCAGTCACAACAGGTGGGCCCAGATGCCCTTCCCCTGTGTTCACAGACCCCAGAGTCTTGCAGCCCAGACACGTCCGCCCCACCCCCCCACCCCAACCCGCCCACAGCCATGCCTGCCACCCTGCCACATGGCCCCCTGCCTCCTGGAGGGAACAGGGCCTTGTCATGAGAAGCCCCTTTTCTCTCCCCCCCACCCCCCGGCTCCCACCCCCAGAGCCTTGGCCTCCAACTTAAATGGATGTATTTGGAAGGACTAGGTGGCTTAAGAGATTAGTAATGAGATCCCAAGTCTTTCAGTGCTGGGTCAGGAGTTCAGAGGCGGGCCCGGGTGACGAGTGAATGGCATAATTACAGAGCCGGGCGCAAGCTGGCCAGGGCCTGTATGAAATGAGTGCGGCCAGGCCCTTCAAGGGGGCAGTTGTCAGCAGCACAAAAGCCCACTGCCACATCCGACACTAATCACTCTCCCTTGTTCGAGGATTTGCTAGCTGGGGGAGCCCGTGCCCCCCGGCCCGGCACCTCCTCAAAGTGGGTTTTTGGATTCTGCCGACAGGCTGCCCCCATGCCTGGCTCTTCAATCTATAGAATAAAAACTAGCGTTTAATAGCATGTCAGTAAGTAAGGAAGTGAGGGGGGGGGGTTATTTGATTTAGAACCACCCTGTCTATCTCTGCAGTGGCCATAATTTCTTATCTCTTTGCCTTATCTCTTCGCCTCAGCTTTCTTCCATGCAAATGGGGAGTCTCAGACGAGAGAGGTAGTACAGGGACTCAAAATGCTTGCCTTCCGTGCAGTGGACCCCCTGTGCCAGCCGTGACGCTTCGGCGGTGACCCGAGCACTGCCAGGGCGGAGCTTTGAGCACAGAGCCAGGAGTAAAGCCCTGAGCACTGCAGGGTGTCACCTCAAAACAATGACAACAGCCAAAAAAGGGGGGTCTGGAAGCTTCTCTGACCAACATTGTCAGGGTGACGTTGTGGGGGTGGAAACAGTGAAGTGACAGCCCTTGGAGGTGAATGCTTATCAGCATCACTGAAATCACCACATCTTCATCCCGACCCCCTCCCCAACCCTGTGGCCAGTGGCCTGAGTTTCCTCGTCATTATTTTTATTTATTTATTTATTTATTTATTTATTTATTTATTTTTGCTTTTTGGGTCACACCCAGTGATGCTCAGGGGTTACTCCTGTCTCTGCACTCAGGAATTACCCCTGGCGGTGCTCAGGGAACCACATGGAATTTGGGAATCGAACCCGGGTCGGCCGCATGCAAGGCAAACGCCCTACCCGCTGTGCCATCGCTCCAGCCCCAGTTTTCCTCATCTTTATACTGGGAGACAGACTTGGGGTCCCCTGAGCAGGCATCTAGCTTTTCATTCCTGTCTTGGTTGACTTCAACCCTCTGTCTTCTTGGGATTTTTCTATGTCTTGTTTGCAGAGTAAGTGAGTCTGCGAAGACCTGCCCAACATCTGAATAGAAATAATGCACCTTGGGAAACTAGCAGCAGGAAACTCCTTGGCACGGTGCCCCCTTGATGTCTTGGGCCTCTAGCTTAAGTTTTGATCCTAGAAGAAAGTAGAAGCATCTGTATTTCCACCCCACTCCCCCAGTCTGTGAAATGAAGCCATTAGATTGGCAGTTCTCTAACTCCAACCTAAGAAGTGTGCTTCTCCCGAGTGTGATGAGGTTATATGTGTGCATAGAGATTATATGCCTAAGGATGCTTTTGCTCCCCTTTCTCACCTCCCCCATAGAAACCTCATCTTTTCTCTGGATTATTTGACCAAGCCAGAAGTTGGCACCCCAAGCCCCAAGATTCCAAACTGTCAGGGGGTACAAGCATAGAGAATTTTTTTCGGGGGGAGGGGCGGGGAAGGGGAATAGGCAATGCCCTACAGTACTCAGGGCTTACTCCTGAATTTGGACTCAGGGATCACCTCTAGTGGGGCTCCAGGGACCAGAAGTATGCTGGGGATTGAATCCAGGTCTGCTGCCTTGCAAGGCAAAAGCTACCTGCTGTACTCTCTCTTTAGCCCCAGCTGGAAGGATCTGAAGGTGTGAGAAATGACTACTGTGTTAAAGATAGACAGCAGTCCAGCAAGGGCTTATCACTCCAGAGCCGGGCCCCTAGCTGGGGGCTCCCAAAGCCCAGTGATCTTATCTCTAAGTGTCTTCTGAGTGGAGGCTGAGACCGGCTGCTATTTGCAGAACTCTGGTGGGAGGTAGGAGGCATTTCTCTGTTCTGCACATTCATCCCACATACAAGAAACGCTTCTTGGCTTGACTATCTGGCCATGCTAAATAATAAATCCTGAATTGAAAGGAAGGCGACCCCCCCTTCCCCCTCTTCTCTATCTCTTCTAGGCAGGCATCAAAGGGGAAGCTGCTTTGGAAGGACTGGGGAAAGTGATAATTGTTTCTAATGGTTGGTGGAAAAAAAAGCCTGTCTCCCCACCCCCACCCCCCTTTTCCCTATCTCTCTCTCTCTCTTTTTCCCCCATTACTGTTAAGTGTGTAAAAATCAAGACTGAGGAGGGGATTGAAGGTGGTGTGTGTGTGTGTGTGTGTGTGTGTGTGTGTGTGTGTGTGTGTGTGTGTGTGTGAACCCTTGGTTGCCTTTCAAGTTTGCAGTACTCAAGCTTGTCAGGGGAACATGGGACTGAGATCTGTAGTGGGTTGAGACGGAGACAGCACAGGAGAGGAGAGAAGCAAAATCTAGGTGGGTGATGCATTACGTCAGGAGTTGGAACCCATGGGGTGTCGTGTGCTCCCAGTGCATTCATGAGCTATGGCTTGTAAAGCTCTTGTTCAAGTCCTTGATAGGTGGTCAAGGATCAATAGCATTTGGAGTGACTGTCATTAGTTCATTCTTTCACACCATTACTGTTTGCTTGGCTCCTGTGCTCCTTTTCAGTGTATTTTTATGGGCCAGGGATGAAACCCAAGTCTCATGTATACTAAGACACGTTCTTGATCTCTGGGCCTCCTCCTCCCCAGCCCCTTTTCGGTGCTCTTAATGTTGAAGATGGAACAAGCAAGAGCCTATTCTTGTCTTCCTTGAAATAGGAGCTCTCCAAGGGTGGCGAGTAGGATTCTTTTCCTGGGACAGTCCCCACTGATGGTGAGAAGCTTGTGGAGGAGTTCGTGGAAGCAGATTGTCTACAGCCAACTGAGGATGTTCTGTTTAGTTAACACTTGAAAACCTCCCTAGGCAAGGGAAGCAAGATGGCAGCACTGTGCCAACATGTGTGCCTTAACATGTCCACTGGGCTCATGGCCCATTACATTTCCTCTTTGCTATCAGTCTTAGGGCCTCAGAGGGAGGTTTTAAGAATTAAGTGCAAAATGGGTTATCACCATCCCTGTCATTTTTATTGTTCAATCGTACCATCTGCACCTAAGGTGCTGGATGGGTCTGGATGATTAACACTCCTGGATGAATATTGGATCATCTCCCTACATCACATAGTGACCATCGTCTTTTCACACTGGGCTTTTGTGGGGAACACATCCCCCCTGAACTATAAGAATGACCTTGGAAAAGCCATAGCAGTTTGACGTAGGCAACCTTCAGAGAGTCCCACTCAACAGTGCATATTCAACCTCAGTGAAGAGAGACGATCTATCAGGTAAAGGAGCAATACTTGGGGGCCGGATGGATAGTATAGCAGGTAGGGCATTTGCCTTGCATGCATCCAACCTGTGTTCAATCCCCGGCATCCTATATGATCCCCTGAGCACTGCCAGAAGTAATCCTGAGTACAGAGCCAGGAGTAATCCCTGGGCATTTCCGGGTATGACCCAAAAAAGCAGAATAAGTAAATAAATAAAAAATAAAGCAAATGATGACAAAAAGGAGCAGTGCTTGGAGTACTGACAAGAGCCCCCCAGTGCAAGTGGGCTACACAGCAATCACCATGATATCCAGTCACTGGTGGGGAAATGAAGGGACTTTGAATCAGACCAGCTGAGATTTGACTCCTGAACCTTGATAAAGGAACCAGTTCCTCCCAGATCTCTATTCAGAGGAAACTAATTTTCTTAGGTCTTTTTCATGGTCAGATGAATCACTCATGAAGAGCAGTAAGCTGGCTTTGTATGCTGCGCATGTATGTGACATAGTGTATGTGTGTATTTGCTTCACCTGGAGCTCCTATCACCAAACTGTGTCTGTGCAGGTTCTGATGTGCTGTATCCTGAGCCTCCTTCCTGATATCTATATGTATCAAGGGCTCCACTCCTGCACCTTTTGCCACCTTGAAATTCTTAGGTAAATAACCTGGCATTGGACTTGCCAATCTGAGGTTAAAACCATGTCAGTGAGACTAGGAAACAGTTGCCTGGGATAGAGGGGGGTATATGTGTGCATCACATCTGTTTGTGCACACATGTGCATGTGCGACTGTGTCTTCTGTTATTGTCGGCATGCACCCACACACACATACCTCCCTGTCTCCATTCATTTTTCTCTCTTTTTTTTTATCCCCTACGAGCTCCATTCCAAGGTCCCTTTGGGCTAAAAGAGGAAATTGGAGAGGATGGGCTAGGGTTTTGAAGAGGACTTCCTCCCTCCAGTGATTGACAAAAGGGCATGTCAGTTTGTAAAAGCAACATTGAATAGAAACCTCATGGCATCTCCCGTGTGTGGGAAAATACCAGCACTCCCCAATCCCCCCTCCCCCTATTCTCTCTCTGTCTCCACGCCTTTGTGTACATCATGTGTGGGTGGAAGATAAACTGGATTTAAAAAAAAAAAAACGTTGAAAACAAGACACCCTTAACTCTTTTAATTGAAAGCAGTCTTCTGTGAAGGAGGGGTTGAGAGCAGTGCTAGTTGCACTGGATGGCAGTGCATGGAGTGAACATGTCCTGGGCACACGATGCTTTTGTATTTGTCCCAGGCATCCCCCCCACAAACACACACCATCAAATATCCACAGAAGCCCGGAGACACTTGCAAAAGACCTTCAAGCCAGTTTCACTTACCTACTGGACTCTTCGCTGTCTGTCATTGAGATCTCCAAGGACCCTTCCAGCTCCAGTAGTCCATGAACTCAAGGCTGTTGGGAATAACCTTCCCTACTCTTTATGCTCCGAGCCGTTTCAGGCACAAGAAAGGAGAGAAAAAGTCAACAAAAGAGGAAGCAAATAGGTGGAATAACCCGCACTGGCTTTTACGGTTCTCTTCTGGTTGTGTCAGCCAGGAAAGGTGGCTGTGTAATTAGCTCTCACACTAAGAGTATGAGAGGTAGAGGTAGGCGATATGCAGGAGTCCAGGGGAGAGAGGGATATCCAGGTCAGAATATTTACCTGGAGTCCAGTGTGGTTTCTTTTTTTTGGGGAGTACACTTTTGTTAGTTGTATACTTCGTGCAGAGTTGAGACTCCACAACGGGGCATTCACCAGAAAGAGGCTGACCGTGAAAAACCAAGGGAATGTCAGAGGAGGCTGTTCCTTTGGGAGTAGAGGATTGCCTTCCACATGCTTCTGCAAATGAAGCATGAAGGTCAGAGAAAAGAGAGAACTTGGGTCAACCCTAGGAGGCAATTCTGGGCTGTAAGAGGCAATGCAGGGCTGACAAATTAAAAAAAAAAAAGACCCTGTCCTCAGGTAGACCCATAGATCCTAGTTTGCTGAATTGAGAAATTTCCATTCACAGGGCTATAAGAGGAAATTACAATTTGTTCTCTTTAGTAGCCCTGAGGGGCTGGAGCCATAGCACAGCGGTAGGGTATTCGCCTTTCACATGGTTGACGTCGACCCGTGTTCGATTCCTCCGCCCCTCTCGGAGAGCCTGGCAAGCTACCCAGAGTATGGCGTCCGCACGGCGGAGCCTGGCAAGCTACCCATTGCGTATTGGATATGCCAAAATCAGTAACTATAAGTCTCTCAATGAGAGACATTACTGGTGCCCGCTTGAGCAATGGGATGACAGTGACAGTGACAGTGACAGTAATCAATGAGCAGTGGGATGACAGTGACAGTGACAGTAGCCCTGAGATCTAAGTAGGCAGGTCCTGTCTAAGTGAGCACAAACAGGAAGTGAGGAGTGTGGACTGCTTGATCTGATTGGGTTTTTTTGTCTGTTTGTTTTGGGTTTTATGGTTTTGGGGATTTTTTTGTGTTTGGGGGTCTTGGGGTGTGTTTTTTTGTTTGTTTGTTTGTTTGTTTTTTGTTTTGTGCCATATGGTGATGCTTGGGACTTCAGGACTTTTTCCTGACTCTACACTCAAGAATTACACTGCTTTTGCTGTTTCCCACAAGTTCTCATTTGTTTCCAGTAATCTTTTGATTTCCTCTTGACTTCCTCCCTAACCCTTTGGTTGTTCTGTAGCAAGCTGTTTAATTTCCAGGTGTTTGATTTGATTCTCCGTTTCCCTGTGTGATTCACTTCTATTTTCAGTGCATCGTGTTCTGAAAAAATAGTTGGTACAATTTCTATCCTCTTAATTTTATGGAGGTATGTTTTGTGGCCCAGCATGTGGTCTGTCTTGGAGAATGTCCTATGTGCACTGGAAAAGAATGTGTATTCAGCTTTGGGGTGGATGAGAAGAAAAGGAATAGACATAAAATGATTGTACTCATTTGTGGGATATAAAAAAATCATAATATGAGACTAATGCCCACGGACAGTAGAAACAAGGGCCAGGAGGATTGGTTCATGGTTGAAAGCCTGCCTCAAATGCTGGGGGGGAAAGGCAGTTGGGGATAGAGAAGGGATCTCTATGGCAAAGACAATTGGAAGTAATGACTCTGGATAAGAATTGCATGCTGAAAATAGGTAAAGGAACAAAACCTCTCAGTGTTAACCTCTCAGTATCTGTACTTTAAACCATAATGCCCAAAAGGAGAGAGAGAGACAGAGAGAGAAACAGAGACAGAACAGAGGGACAGTGCAGAGTGAGAGAGAGAGAGAGAGAGAGAGAGAGAGAGAGAGAGAGAGAGAAAGAGAGAGAAAGGGGGAGCAGGGGGGAGAGAGACAGAGAGAAGGAAAGTGCCTGCCATAGAAACAGGCTGAGGGAGGGAGGCAGGATGGAAACCGGGCACACTGGGGGTGAGAAATGTACACTGATGAAGGGATGGGTTTTGGAACACTGTATGACTGAAACTCAATCACGAACAGCTTTGTAATTCTGTCTATCACTGTGACTCAAGAAAAAGGAAAAGAAGACAATTACTCCTGGCAATGCTTGGGGGATCATGTGGGATACCGTGATCAAACTTGAATTGGCTGTGTGCAAGGCAAATAAGTGCCTTATATGCACTTAGTCTCATTCCAGCCCTACCAGATTTGATTGTTAACCAGTTTTGTGACATTAGACACATGATTGGGTTTTAATCTTAGAAGTGGGTGCACTAATAATATTCACTTCTGAATTGTCACCGTGATTGTATCCCTGAATACTCACGGAATCCTTACCCAGTTCCCAGCATCTTACAGGCACTTGGTAAAGTCTGCAGTGCAGGTATTGCAGTTCACTGCCAATCTACTGCATCCGACATGCTGAGTATTCTTCTTGGATCTACATGAGAATGAATGAGACATCCTTTTCTCATTTGAAGTCTATTTTATAGAGTTTAAAGGCCTAACATTAGATTCTAAACAGCAATCCTCAACTTGGCACATGCTACCACATTATCCCAGATAGCTAGAAAAAACCCTATGGATGTATAAGGACAATAAATTCAGCCTGAGTGGGAGTGAGCAAAGACTTTCAGAGCAGGGGTGATATTTGAGACTTGCTTTGAAGTGTGTATAGTGTTTCCTAGTCCAAGGAATCAGAGGGGGCAGCCTAAGTGTGAACCTCATGGTACAGGAGTCATAGTTGACCGATAAGAAGGGAGCACCCTGGGTAGCAATGTGGATATCCTCTGCTTCCTGAAAAGGAAACCATGGCTGGCTGAGAAAGTGAGGATGCGACTGAGACCAGCTTCCAAAGGCCTTTGTGTGTGGCCCAGAAATGCTCTGTGCTCTGCTCCCAGAGAGCTGCAGAGCAGCAGATTTCGAGCAGTAGGGTCAGATTGGTTTCCCACTCTGAAAGGTTCATTTTGGGCATGAGTCAGGGTAGGGAGCATGTCTGGGTGGAGTGATTGGAGACAAAGAGTGGATACTGGGATCCTTTGCTCTGTCAGAGAAAGCAGAAGTTTGGACCATGAGTTGTGTTTTGAGGTTGAATCCGGGGCACAAAATAAGAGACCAAAACCCAATTTTTAGTTGTCATACACAACTGGGAATGGGATCTTTAAAGAGTAATTTCATCTTCCCTGCCTCATTTCCTTGTCAAAAATAAAACGAAATAATGATTCCAACCTCACAGAGTAATTGTGAGGATTAAGTGATGTTGTGACCAAGGATGTCTAACACCCCTGGGGCTTTTAGCCATCATTCAGCAACCGCTCCATGTCATAGATGGGAAAACTGAAGGTGGCAGAGATGTCAGATTAATATGTGACACAGTTCAAAGGAACCCAAGCATCCTATTTCCCACGGGTGGCCCATGAAGGTAGTGCAGGGGTCTCTGAAGGTGATAGAGGGTCTGTAGGATGGTGCTGAATAATTTTTTGACTTTCAAGCTCAAGGGAAGAAGAGTTCCTTGTGTATTAGTTCCTGCAGGTGCTGAGGTAAGAGTCAGAGACAATGACCTTCTCAATGCCCATCAACAACCCAGGTCGGGCTTTTGGAAAGAGTGACTGGGGTACTAGAGCCGTGGTCTACTCTTTCTGTTACGCATTCTTAGGGGAGAAAGGAAGAAATCCCACAAAAGATGGCACTGTGCAGCAAAGAGGATGGCTCTGTAGAGAACCTAGGTGAGGAAAAGGACTCTGCTCAGTGCTGGGAGGCAGACGGTTTTCCTATTTTATGATTGTGTTGCCACTTGCTGTATTGTGCTGTGCAAGACACCTACCTTCTCCTGGCCATAGAAAAGGGAATACTCATACTACGGCTCTACCACTCTACACTGAAAAAGCTTGTGGCATTGCTCTTCCAAGAAGAGAAGAGAGGAAGCACAGCTGTTGGAAAGAGCTGTTCATGAGTGACCTAATCTATGGAAATGTGTTCTCTGCCCATGAGATCTTCAGAAAGATGCTGGGTCCAGCCCTCCTCTAATTTTAAGAGGAACTAGGGAGGATGTTAAACTTTGACTGCTCTCTGCCTATCAACATTGTGTGACTTTCTTTTTTCACTTCCCTCCAACATTTGTTTAGAAAGGTATTTATGAATTCAGCAAGGATCATTATTTTGCTCATTCAAAATGCTTGTTGTATTTAATTCTTTTGTGAGAAGAACCCTAAACAAGGGAGTGTCCTGTGCAGAAGTCCATTGTGGAAGTTCATTGGTACTGTGTTGTGTGGCGTCTTTCTAGAACTTAATCTTCTTCTGAACTGATGTGTTATGCCACTGGTTGGTAACTGTTCCTGAGCCCCTATAGCAGCCACCATCTTACACCTTGATTATATAAGTTTGATTATTAAGGTACCGCATATAAATGGAATCATGCAGAATTTGTTCTTTTGGGAACTGCCTTATTTCATCTAACAGTGTCCTCAACTTTCATCCATATTGCCACACATGGCAGGATTTCCCTGCATGTTAAGTCTGAGTAATATACCATTGTAAATTATTAGTATTAGTGCATATTAATGTTGTATATTGCACGATATGTTGTGTGTTGTATGTTGCATGATAAACATACATGTTGTATGATATACACACAACATGTTGTATGATATACATACATACAACATGTTGTATGTTGCATGATAATATTGTATATTGTTGTTGATCTGTATTTCTGTATGTACATAGTGCAGCGGTAGGGCGTTTGTCTTGCATGCGACTGACCTGGGTTCGATTACTCTCGCCCGCATGGCAGAACCTGGCAAGCTACCCGTGGCATATTTGATATGCCAAAAACAGTAACGGCGAGTCTCAAGATGGAAATGTTACTAGTGCCCGCTAAAACAAATCAGTGAGCAACAGGATGACAATGACAGTGACAATGACATTATATTTATTTACAGGCCACACTTTGGTTATAGATGTAGCTGTTGATGGACATTTAGGTTGTTTCCACATCATGACTATTGTGAATAATGCTACAATGAATATGAAAATAACAGTTTCAATTTGAGGACATGCCTTCTTTATCTCATTAAGCAAATTTATACTCTAGCAGCCACTAGATACACACAGAGTCCCCCAAACAGTAATGTGGAAATGGCTCATTCCAGTGCAGCAGAGAGTGTCAACAGGTTTGTTCAGCCTGTGTTTGTTCACCTAAGTGTTACAACACTTGGTTCCCCCTGACATCTCTGGGGCCAGACAACTGGGTAGAGCCCTTGGCATTATCAAGAGACTGTATGTGTACAAGGGAAGAAAATCTGGGGAAAGTAGATTGACTTCACCTAAGATTTAAGAGTGGTATAGATTGGGATGGGGAAGGAGGAAGTTGAGGGATATTGGGAAGATCATCGGAGCCAATAAAACTGAAGGAACGGTAGAAAGGCCGAAAAACAACACAGAGAAACTCAGAATGAGCCCTGAATAAATGGCCACTGAATAAACAAATGCATGCAAGTTCTGTACAAGCCAGAGGACTGTTAGAGTCCTTCCCCTTCCCTATCCAGTCTCCATGACCTCCCCAGAAACAGATGGTTTAAAGATGTACTGGCGCTCTGTCCAAAGGTTTAGCTAGATTTGTGCACCCCTCTCCAATCTGCATTGACACTCCATGGTCAGGATAACTGCCAGCCTGAAATAAACACAAAACTAAACAGGCAAAGAGGAGAATAAAATAGCAGGAACATGCTCCTCTAAAGCCCAGTCTAGTGCTGATAGAGCTGATGAGATAAGAAGACATTATATTTAAGCAATAAGAGGACTGTGTTCATGGTGGGGAGTTCTGTGACCATACGTGTGTTACATGCAGAGATAAGCACCCCGGTCCAGCACTTTGGAGATGGGCTCCACCCTGCTCTTTGGGGGGACAGTCAGCTAAGAGCACTAGGGGAAAGAATTCCAAAATGATACATGTCGAATTGCTGGCGGGGATTTCAAATGCCATAGATAGTTTATGCAAAGTCTCGTACTGTTGTAAAATGTAACACAATCTACTGGCAGATCTGCCAAGGCTCCATCCCAGTTGTTTTTGAGAAGAAATAAATAAACTTGAAAAGTCTTCCAGACCATTAAAGAGGCCGTGTTTTACCCATGGTCCTCTCTGTATCGGTTTCTAGAGATTTGAATAACTAAAGCAATTGCTCAATGGCTGGCCAATGAGATGGTTGATTTTGGGCACCTTAACGCTCCTGAGGAAACTATCTGTGATAGGTCAGAGAGATAGGTCACTGGATTGAGTTTATAAAAATTTGCTTTACATGAGGGAGGCCCTGGTTCTATCCTGACACCTCATGGTTCTCCAGCTGGGTGTAGAGTGACGAGTAGACCTAAATATCATTGGCTGTAGGTTCAAAGCAAAAACAGAGAAGTTACCTGTGACATGTAGGAAGTGAATACAGTATTGCAGATGCCCTGGGGTAGTGAATGATACTAGGACAATGGACACATTTCAGTCTTTTTATTTTAAATAGTGAAACAACATTTAAAAAAAATAGTTTTCATTGTTTTGTTTTGTTTTGTTGGGGGGAAGGGAAGGCGACTGAAGAGGGGGAAAGATGAGGGTGTAGAGGGTGGTGGGCCACACCTGACCTGTGCAGACTCCTGGCTCTGTTGCCAGGGATCATTATTGGCAGTGCTTAGCAGACCATACGGGGTGCCAGGGTTCCAACCTGTGTCCATTATCAACAAGGCAAGCACCTTACCCTCTGTACTATTTTTTCTGGTCCTGAGGCTGTTTTCTTAAATAAAGTACTACACAGAGCTTGATATGCAAAACAGGTTAGTGGAAGTGCTCTGGTTGAAATAGCAGAACAGAAACCTAACAACCGTCCCCAGGATGACTCCCCAAGGAACTCAGGAGTCCTTTTCAGGCATTGATGTTTGATTTAATCTAACATCAGGTGTGATAGAGAAAGTGATCTCAAAAAAAAGTAAAGCATGGATTCCACAATGACACTTCAGATTTTGAGGGAACTTGGGCCATAACCAGGTTTCCTTAACCTCAAATAGCTCCCCATTATGGATCATACTAGAAACTAACGTGTGATTCTCTGATGTTGGTTAAACAACTTAACAACCTCCAGTGGTTGTTGCAGGAGTAATCAATGAAGATGTTCACATCAAAGGAAATATTGGATATTTGGGTATCCAATATTTGGAACTCTCCGTTTCACTTTTGCAACTTCCCTGTGACTAAAATTATTTTAAAACAAAACAAAATTTATTTGAAAAAGTAACAACGCTTGTTACTTTTGAATTTGAATCTTTAGCTTGACTTTGGTTTGTGAATTTGATGTTTAACTTTTCCATTCTATTTTAAAATTTTCTATACTCATTTGTATGAATCAATGAACAGTTTATATTCTTGCTTTAAGTGAGTCTTATAAATTGCATAATAACATATTTATCCACTCAGACACCTCATTCATTTATTCACTTAGTGTTATCTTTGTGTGTGTGATCTTCCCATAGTTTTATGTCTTTCATGGGCAGAGCTTTTGTTTCAGGTGCTCAGGACCCAACCTGAAAGAGGTGTTAAATAATTTTAACATCATCTTTGTGAATATACTGGGCCCACTTAAAAAAATTTTGCAGCATAAAATTCTGTGAATATTTCATATTTGGGGCATCACTTCCCCAACAGGTTGTTGCTATCAATATTATTGGTTAGATGTTCTTGATTCTTGTATATAAGGTTTTTCTCCCTTTTTGTTTTATTTGTGTGTATTAGATATAACAGTTAAGCTTTTTTTCTTTCTCTCTCTCTCATAAGATTCTTAGAATTCTCTATGTCAGCTTTGCTTCTCAGATGAGAAGACCGAAGATATGGATGAACAATCCCAATTCCAGGTTGCTGAGAAAACAGCCATACTAGAGAAACATTAAGAACATTTAGTCGGGAAGACCTCCGTGAAAGGTCTGACCAATCTCAAGAGCAGATTAGCCCAATCTCAAGAGCAGATTAGCTGTTTCTGTCCATCATGCCGTGTTTCCATTTCCTGACCTACAATATCCACCTGCACACAATGTCAACTCTAAATTCATTGGTATCTCTCTTGTCTGCCATCTTGGTCCAGAAGGCTTGAGATAGGTACTAAATATTTGAATGATTAACCCAATGAATGGATTACTTTTAGATGTGTCAGAAAACTCTGAATTAAAAAAATTCTATGTATCTACACATGCTTTGTGTTTCTTTTAATGCTGTTTGTTGTGTATACCATTGACAACAAATATGAGTATGCGTGTGTATGCATGTATGTGCGTTTGTGCATGAGTGGGGGAGTTAATTTTTTTTGGGGGGAGGAAGCAGTGTTCATGATCATATTGTTTGCTCCGTCATCAGTATAATGAAAGTTATATATTTATTCTAAATTTGCTTGATACTCAAAACTCTGTGAGATTCAGTTCCTCCTTCTACCTTTTCTATCACTTTCCCTTAATTTTACTAATACCAGAAGCTTATTACAATTTGAGTTTTTGCTTTTCTCTTGTGTTTTTAATTGTGTTCCCTTTCACCTCCAATGCCCTTCCCCATGTTTCTACACTCTTTTTTCAGACCTAGTTCAATTTTCAGTTTCTACAAAAATTTTCCCTATGGTAATTTTTCTTTCACCTCTACATATATATGTATACATATATACATATGTGTTATCCTTTCTTTTACCACATTTATGATTCTTCTTGTGTGGTTAAAAAAAAGTTCCTGGAATAAACTAATCTGTCCATCTCAGTTTCGTCCTGAAATGCTGATATTTAAAGAATGGATCATTTCTTTTTTTCAAATGGATTTTGCTCCAACCCCTGAGACCCTCTAACACATTTTTCCCTTTGTTTCTAGGTGTGTCGAACCAAGGTGATCGACCTCAGTGAAGGAATTTCCCAGCATGCCTGGTACCCCTGCACTATCAGCTACTCATACTCCCAGCTGGCTCAGACCACTTTTTGGCTCCGGGTAAGACAAAGCTTTGAGAGTCTTAGAATCTCCATCAGTGGCCCCCAGGAAGCACTGACTTCTATGACCCTTTCTCAGATCGTTTGTTTACCCATGGAGGGTGTTAATTGTAAGGATAGGGAACCAAATACTTCACAGTGGGATGCTTCCTGAAATAGAATCTTTTAATTGCTCACAGAATGTCCCAGGCCCTCTTGTTGTGAGGAAGAGTTTGGATACCTTTTGTCTGTCTGGAACCTCCTATTGCTCAAAATTGTTAGAGTTGTCCTTCTCCTCCCTGAAACCTTTGCTGAGCCACAGAGAGAAGTGACTCGGTCCATTCAAGCTACAGTTCTCTGCAGGGCACTTGTTGCACAGAATGTAGGGCTGTGGACTGCATGGGGAGGTGATGACATCTCAGAAATACATTGAGCTCCACAGCCTGCAGCGGTTCCAAGATTGGATCTAATTTGGGTTCATCTTCTCTATACCTAGAGAACAGGTTGGCTTGGTTGGAGAAGTGACAAAAACGATAACATCATTGTTTTGAGTGTTTAGTTTGTACCAGGCATTTTGCTTGGATTCTCTTTTCAAAACTTCACCACTACCCTTGGACGTAGCAGGTTATTTAATCCATTATTTTGATTTGAGGGGACCTGAGCCCAGAAAAGTGGCCCGGCCAACGTTCCACAGTACACAGCTCAAGGGAAGATGAGCAAAACTAGGAAAGAGCCTCTGAGCTTATGTTCCTCACTGTTAGACACCACTACTTCCCTGTTCCCACCTAAAGTGGAAGACTCTCCTTGCATGCCAGTCCCTGCCCTTCTGGTCCCATAGCTACTTCTTGGCCGTGCAACCAAATTGAGTGAATGTTGTGTTGTCTGCATTTCAGGCATACTTTTCCCAGCCTATGGTGGCTGCAGCTGTCATTGTTCACCTTGTGACTGATGGAACCTACTACGGGGACCAAAAGCAGGAGACTATTAGTGTCCAGCTGTTCGACACCAAAGATCAGAGCCATGATCTAGGTGAGCATCTTTCTCTGGAGTTACTTGTTCTTGAACCAGCTGCCACATCTGCTCAGGGGATTGTGTTCTTCTCCCCTTTCCTCTTTCTTGCTTCCCTCTTGGACACTGAATCTTCCGATCAGGATGTATAGTTGTGGCTCTAGAGAAGCCTGGACCTTGTGCTAGGGACATGAAGGGTCATTGTCCAGCCTTACTTTCTGTTAGAAGTGTTTGATCTTAAGCCAATCTCCATAAGATTCTGACAAAAAAAAATGGGGAACAAAGACTGTTTCCCCATTGTAGGTTTTAGCACCTGAAACTCACAGTGAAGCCTCAAGAAACCTTGTGTAGGACCACCAAGGTGGTGTAGCCATATTTTCCCGCTTTGCACTCTGTCACCAGAGATACCATTGAATGCCCACATGGCGGTAGCTGTGTCTCCAAACCTCCTCTGGAGAACTCTGTGAGCGCACAACTCAGAAAAGGCCACTTTCAGGATTCTGCATCTACCTAGCTGTAGAGAAGCTTCCCCAGCATAGGGTTGGACCTGTCACTAGAACTGACTCTCCCTCCCCAAATTCACAGGCTCCTTAGCTCAGAGGGGGAAAAAAATTCTCTTCTCCAAAGTTGATGGCCTCAATTTGAATCCTGCCCTGCGACTCACTTCCCTGGAGAATCTGAGCCGTTCATTGAGCCATTCTGATAGTGAATTCAAGGAGCTGTTGCTCAAGATGGTGGTTAGCGTTCCTGATACGAAGAAGAGTCCTTATACCCCTCTCCCTCGGCCCCCTGTTCGTTGCCTACCCTGCATGATCTTTCTGTGTGCCAGGAACTCCAGGCCGGCCCTGGAGCCCGGCCTTCCACCCCACCAAGCTCTTGCAAAGAGGAAGCAGGCCTTCTAGGGGTCACGTCAGGGTTAAGCAGAAGCCCGGGGAGCAGGGAGGACATTTGGATTTTGTGCTTATGCTTATTTCTTTACTCGGTTGTAAGGTGGAGGGGGGGGAATTTATCCATAAGGCAGAGAAAAAAAACCCCTCTTCACGTCTCTGCAATTCTAGGAAATTGCTCTATGTGAGAAACAAATATTTCCATAGCTGATATGGGCATGGCAAAAAAGTCTCCAAAGAGGAGAGATTATGCAGTGAAGTCAGGGAAAAGTTCAGTGCCTTCTGTAGAAGCTCTCTAGATCTATCTGCTTGGTGCTCCAGAAGCAGAATCCTCTGCTTCTCTGTCCTCAGCATCCTGGAACCCTCTGTGGAAGCTTTGCAGCTGGATGGAGCCCTAACTTTACCTGGAGAACTATTGAATGGGGGGCCTGGTGAAGCCGGTTAGGAGATCTCCAGTTCTGTATACAGAAATAGAGGGCTTGGGGCTTGCTGGAAGTACAGTCTTAGAATGCGGCTCCATCTTGAACCTAAGTGCACTGAACACCAAGGCCCACTTCCTTTCCCCATCCCATCCCATCCTGTCCCTTCCACATCTTCCCTTTGCATCTCCTCTCCTCCTTACCCCATTCCCTTTTCAGCCTGGGAAGTGCCCCTTGTTATTGTGGAGAACTGCAGTCTTTTCTGTTCTTGTGATTATTTTGTTTGTTTGTTTTTTGTTTACGGGGCCACACCCTGTTGTGGTCAGGCCGCACCTTACTCTCCTGGCTCTGTGTGCAGGGAACATTCCTGTCAGGGCTCAGGGGACCACATGGCATGCCGAGGATCAAACCCAGGTTAGCTATGTACAGGGAAAGCACCTTAACTGCTGTACTCGCTCTCTCTCTGGCCTCCAAAACCGAGGACCCTGAAAGAGGCTGACCTGGGTTTCCATGGACTGCTCATGGCTGGCAGTTCTGGACCCTTCCCTGAGAAGCCACCTCCCAGCTTTGCTCCTCAGGGCCCCTCCCCATTGATCTCCCAGCAGCACAAGCTTTTTTACCCCGGGAGAGCCCCACTGCGGGAACTCTGCCCATCCTCTTTATGACTGACTGGGAAGGCAGCCTGCAAGCTAGCAATTCAGACTGTCAAACCCTAATGCACAGTGGGAGGAGATGAGGGCCAGGGAGGCTTGGCTAGGGGTGGCCTTTGGGAGGGGTGGCAGGGGGCGGGGGGGAGGGTGGCTCTGAGCTCTGGGTGAAGGGAAAGCTTAGGGGGCAGGGAGGCAAGGGGATTGGAAAGATGTGGAAGCCAGAGAAAAGGGCAGACAAAGAAACTTTCAATCAAACTCAAAATCCCCACCGGCCACCCAATGGTGCTTTTGTACAGGGACATGAAAGGGTCTGGGGGCTTCGGGAAGGGCCCGTTGGGGAGGGCGTGACTGGCCTTGAGTAATGAGCCTGGCCCCGCGGCTCTCTGTCTCCCCTGACAGGCCTCCATGTGCTGAGCTGCAGAAACAATCCTCTGATTATCCCTGTGGTCCATGACCTCAGCCAGCCCTTCTACCACAGCCGGGCCGTGCGCGTGAGCTTCACTTCAGCCCTGGTCGCCATCTCGGGGGTGGCCCTCCGCTCCTTCGACAACTTTGACCCCGTCACCCTGAGCAGCTGCCAGAGAGGGGAGACATACAGCTCTGCCGAGCAGAGGTAAGGGATTCTGGGGCAGCTTGCCCAGGGCCATTGGGGGTCCCGTGGAGACAGAGGAATTCTGGAAGTGAGGAGCCTAGTATGTAGCTGTTACAGTGTGTGTGTGTGTGTGTGTGTGTGTGTGTGTGTGTGTGTCTGTTCTCCATCCTTTGGCCTCTGGCTCACTCTGCCTTTGAGAGCCCCCCAACCCCCACCCCAAGTCTCTCCATTCTGGGAATGAGGGAGGGAAACAGAAATGTGGTGAGAACGAAACTTTCTTTCTCTGGCTTGCCATCCCAGAGCTCACGGTAGCATGTGGAGGTCATCCCAAGAATGTGGCATTCCCTCTCCGAGGGCTAAGGGCGGGGGGGACTCGGTGGTGTCACCATTTGAACAAGGAGGGGGATAAGAACCTTCACTGGAATGCTGAAATATCCAGCTTACAAAATGGTGTGTGTGTGTGTGTGTGTGTGTGTGTGTGTGTGTGTACAATGTCAAGGCCCTATATTTGCTTCATCGTGGATTAGTATTTGAGTGGTGACTGAGGTTGAATGTAGTTCCCAAATCTGGCTCCTGAGATGCCCTGATAGCCCAGGAGTCCGTCTTTTAACCGTTTCATCATCCATCGATATCTGTACCTTTGACAGGCATCTGCGACACAAGCTACACAATTTGGGTAGCTAAAAGGGACTGGGGTGGTATTTCTGGCAAAGGGATAGATTTATAAAGGATCTTAATGGGCCACTTCTGAAATAGTGGTGGTGCTTTTCCCCTCAGGATTCTGCAAGTGTTCTTAAGCTGGCAGAAGCCTCAGAGAGTCAGTCCGGGCATCCAATGTCCCTATTACACTTCCTGTTACTGGAGCATTCCTGAGCACCCAAAAGGGATGGGCCAGCCCAGGGTCACACAACATTCTCTCAAGCTTGTTTAATGAGACCCCAGAGGAGAAAGAAAGAGTTGTGGTCTTGGGGGGCTCTCCCAGGGAGAAGAGCTTCCAAAAGAGCAATTCATCCTGCCGTGCATACCTGGGGGTCAGAGGGGAGCAAGGGAAGTCCACCAGCTTTCCCACGACCCTTCTCCCGCAGAGGACACAAAAGGTGGTTGCAAAACCCACATTGTTCTGTACCCACTGTCTCTAGCTTCTGTTGTGCAAAGTCTGTTGCAATCATTCGGTGGCAAAAGAACTCCTTAAATACCACTCATTGTTATATTTCACCCCAAAAGGGCTTTTTCACCCCTGGCTTTCCAGACTATAAAAATAAGTTAATTCTTGAAACCTAGGGCAACCCTGTCTATGGAAAATACAAATCCATCAGACCTTTTCAGCAGTGCTTTCTCCTCCTCTACGGACTGTCTGGACCACCACCAAATTGATGGGTGCCGGATCTGCCGTCTTTTTTTAATTCTTAGCGGACAGTGCCTGTGCCTGAGTCCAACCACAGAAGTGTTGAAAAAAAGATTGATATGTTCTCATCAGATTCCTTAGCTTGTGGAAGAACATACAGTAAGGGGACGGGTGTTGCCCAGTCGCTAATCGCTGGCGTGGCCCTGAGCCACTGTGTGGCTGTGTGGGGCCTCAGTTTCCCCATGTATTAAATGAGGAGGATGGGGAGTTCTCTGTGATTCTTTCCACTTCTCCTAATGTGCGATTCCCAAGAGAGACGAGGAAGGGACCAACCATTGCGATTCCATGATCTAATTTCCTGAGTGCACCTGTGCTTTGCGGCGTGCACAGAGCCTCCAACGAAAGGCTGCTCAATGTTGGGCTTTGTCTGCCAGCAAGCAAAGAGAGAGAGGACTTTTGCGGGGTGGGAGGTGGGGGTGGGTGGGAGACAGGTCATACATGAGTCTATGAAACCGAGGCTAGAGCTGCAGCCTTGAGGGCAGAAGTGGGCTTGGTCCTGTCCTTGGACCTAGCTGGGAACTTGTGATGCTGTGGGGGTGGGGGGGTTGTGAGGCTGTAGGGATGCCGGAGCTCCTCCTCCATGCCCTGGGGGGCGATGGGGGGGAAGGAAAGCATCTTTCCCTGGGGAGCTGGAGCGACATTTACCCAGAGAGGCAGGACTGTGCAAACTTGAAAATGCATAAAAACAAACAAACCAGGAGGGAAGAAAAGAAAAATAAGCAACAACTGCAGGAAGTCACGGGATGTTTTGCTTTATTCTCCAAACACCACAGTAAAGAGCATCACTTTTGACAGCATGCTTCTCAGCAGGCTGTAGTAGAAACAGCTCACTTGACTCTCAGCCGCTTCCCAGGTAGTCAAGGGGCTGGGGCTCCCTTCCCCCTCCCTCCCACACCCCTTCCTCTCTTCCCTCCAGTTCTCCCTCCCCTGCTCCTCCCCATCTATTCTTTCTGTCTCTCCCTCCTGCCTCCCCCTCCTCTCCACCACCTCCTCCCTCTCTCCCTCCTCCTTCACCTTCTTTATCCTCCTCATTTTCTTTTCTCTTCTCCCGAGAGCAGTGTGATCTCTAGTGGGCTGTCATGGGAGAGGCATCACTCTAGCAAAATCAATTCAGGCTGCGTGTTCTGACCTAGATTCAAGGGTCTCCTGTCCCAGTGCGGTGCTTGGAATAAATTCAGAGGCCCAAGAAAACAGGATCAGTTTTCAAGTGAGAGGTCCTCTTGTGGAATTCTAGTCTCATTCCAGCTCCACAACAAGTTTGGGGACAGAGAAAATATGAGAGGAGGGGCGTGTTAGATGACAGTGATGGGGAATTTCAGAGGCTTCTTCAGTGAGAAAAGCAACATCATGGAGTGAAATTCCAGTGTGTCCAAGGCACACACATTCTAAACAGAATCCTCCCTTCTTTACTTCCTTCCCTCCCTCCCTTCTTCCCTCCCTCTCTTCCTCCTTCCCTTCTTTCATTCTTCCCTTCCTTCCTTCCTTCCTTCCTTCCTTCCTTCCTTCCTTCCTTCCTTCCTTTCTTCCTTCCTTCCTTCCTTTCTTCCTTGTTACCTTCCTCCCACCCTCCCTTCCTTCTTCCCCTTCCTTCCTTTCTCTGTCCTTCCTTCCTCTCCCACCTTCTATTCCTCCCTCCCTCCCTCCTTCTTTTCTTCCTCCCCCTCTCCTTTTCTTTACCTTCTCCTTCCTTCCTTTCCCCCTCCTTCCTTTCTTCCTTCTTTCCTTCCTACCTACCTTCTTTCCTTTATTTCTCTCCCTTTATTCCTTCCTTTCCCCCTCTCCTTCCTTCCTTCCTTCCTTCCTTCCTTCCTTCCTTCCTTCCTTCCTTCCTTCCTTCCTTCCTTCCTCCCTCCCTCCCTTCCTTCCTTCCTTCCTCCCTTCCTTCCTTCCTTCCTTCCTTCCTTCCTTCCTTCCTTCCTTCCTTCCTTCCTTCCTTCCTTCCTCTCTTTTTTCTTCCTTCCTTTTTTCTTTCCTTCCTCCATTCCCATTTTTCTTCATTTGTTTCTTCTGTTATTCTTTCCTTCTTTCTCTTTTCCCTTTACCCCTCCTCCTTTCTTCTTTCCATGCTTCCTTCCTTCTACCTTCAATTTTTATGATCTGCCTTATCACCTTTCCCCTACAAAAGCTCTTTCCACTTTCTCCATGACAGACCATCCAAAGAGCTAACATTTAGGGAAAAATTTGGGGGCTGGGGTGGGAAATAGATGCTCCTTGTGGCTAGATTATCTCCTAGGTAGGATAGACTACAAAGGGGCTGAGAACAGACCCAATACTTACACTTGAAATCCAAATTTTTTCTTGAATCTGTGCTCTAATGCAGTTTAGTGTGGTGGATTTAAAGGAATATACAGCAACTCATATATAATATTTTGAGTCCATAATGAAATATCTCAAGACTATCGGTCATTGATTCCTTCTCACAAGTTCACTGGACTTTCCCAGCCCACAAAGAGATCAGACAACTCTCAGGGATCAGACATCTCTCAGGGTAACTGTTGGGTCTCACCGGTGTGGGCAATTTCCTTGTAAAGGGAACTCTATCTAAGCATAGTTGTTGTTTAATCACACTGGATACAACCTGACTCTTTTCCAAAATGTTTTTTAAATCTTGTCTATGTCCCATTTGCCTCAGCAGCCTATCAGAGTTCCTGAGGCAGGTGTGTGTGGGGGGAAGAGGGGGGGAGGATGTCCACTGTCCACACCAATATCATCATATAAGGTCATTCAAATCTTTTTTGTTCTCTTCACAAAGAAATCTATGTCTCTCTGTTGTCTTCTTCTAGACACTTAGAGGGTTGGGAGAGGAAATTCTCTATTCTGTATCCATCCTTGAGATGGAATAATTAGGGTGCAGGGAAGTGAATACGTTATTCCAACGCATCCAGTATGTTAATAGCAGAACCAGCATTTGAATTCAGTCCTCGGGGCCTCCAGGGAAAAACTCTTTTCTCTTAATCATAAATTTCAAGACTCCTATCCCACAAGCCAGGTGAGGCCACAAATTTGTGCTTGTTTGGCCAGCAATAGTTATCTTCTTTGATTATAAGCCTTTTAATATAAGGAGAATGAGTACAAACTAAAATAAAGTAGAATTCTTTCTCCTCTTGGAGATATCTGAAGATTTGGACACTGTGGGCTTTTAGGTCCACTGGGCCAACTTGAACTAGAATTGAGAAGGGCTGTTTATTAAGTGCTCAGTCAACTGTCCAGCAGATCATCCACCTAGACCCTAGAAGCCACATCCTCACCCCCTCAAATCTCACCTCTGTCTTAACAAAAAAATGCATTTTTTTGTTTTCTTTGTTTTTAATTTGTAAAAAAAGATTGTTTAATTTGTAAGAATTAAAACAAATAAAAATTTGTTTAATTTGTAAGAATTTATCACTCTGTAAGAAAAATTACAGAGTGAGGGGGTCTTTTAGGATTCCTTCTCCTGGGATACTCATTGCTGTACAAGCAAAAAAAAACAAGCCATAATGTGGTAATATTCAGGCTAACTTTCCAAGTGATCCTGCATTGTCTGTGGCCAAAGCATTCTCCCCTTCCTTTTTCAATGTTGAATCTGCTGCCCTTTTTGTAGTTCCTTGTCTGAGCAGCCCAGAATAATTTGTAAACATAAATCATTTGTTTATATTTTATTGTTTCCCCATGGTATAAGCAAAGCAAAATAGAGGAACACAAGTCAGGAACTGAGTGGGAGGGGGGACCTCACCAACTCTTTAACTTCTGGGCTAGCTAGCAGTGTTCAGGTACACTCTGCTATGTGTGATTGGGATTCCTGTTAGTTGGGTGAAACAGTGAGGTAGGGGCTGGAGCAATAGCACAGTGGATAGGGCATTTGCCTTGCACCTAGTCAAACATGGTTCAACTCCCAACATCCCATATGGTCCCCCAAGAACCGCCAGGAGTAATTCCTGAGTGCAGAGCCAGGAATAACCCCTGAGCATCGTTGGGTGTGACCAAAAAAAGTGAAAGAAAAAAGAAAGGAAAAGAACAAAGTGAGGTAAGCTGGTTTTGAAGGTCTACCTCAACGTAGAACTTGATTATACAAGTAAATACATTAGAATATAGAGCAGAAAGGAATATTTCTTTTTTAATTTAAATTTGTTTAGAAAGGAATATTTCTGAGTATCAGATTATACATGTGTTGAGGCTGGGGGATTAAAATCTCTACCCTTGTCCAGGTGTGAGAATTTCAGTGATAGAATTATCCATATCCTTTTCCCCATCACCACCTTCCTACCTCCTGACAAATGTCTTCTTTTTTAACCTTTTTTCATTATTTTTACTCACCATCCTTTCAAGGGCATTAAAAATTGTTCCCCTTCCAAGATTTCTGTTTGCTTTTTCTTGTTTTTATTTTTGTTTCTGTGTTTCAGAAATGATAGGCTGTGTCAGGAAGTTATTTGGGAGTTGGGACAGTGTTTACCATTTCGGGACGATGTGTTGACACAACCCTTTCCAACTTATAGAAAAGCAAAGATCCAGCAGTTAAGGGACAGAAATGCATTCCCACCCTTTGAAATTTTCTCCATCCAGAGTACCTTTCGTCAAGAGACTGAAACTCTCTGCATCTCAGAGTCCTCTTATTAAAGGGATAATAAGAGGTACTGATACTGACTCTTGTAACTGGTAAAGATATTTTTTTGCAGATGAGATGATGCAGGTGAAACGTAGTCCCCCATACTTTCCCTCCCTCTCTCCTACCTTTTATTTTCTCCTTTTTTCCTCTTTTCAAGTTCTATGATTCAGGATCAAACAGGTGTTGCTAAATATGCCAAGATGTCTCATCCACTCAATGCTCTAGTTCTAAACAATGTTTAATGAGAACAAGGTGATCAGGAATGATGAATACCTAGCCCCTCTGGAAACCCACCATGTACATGAGAACAGCTGAGGCTGTGAGAAGTTCTCCAATGAAGAAATAACTGGTCCATGAATCCAGTGCCCCTCTCCAGAGTCAAGCATGGGATCTTGGACCAGCGGATGCAAATGACTAGAGAATATTTTCCTTTTGTAGTGAAGAGGTCCAGAGAGCACACCTTCCAATGGAATGTTAGTGTTTCCAAACAAAGTATTTGTAAGACATTTATTTTTGTTTGAGTGACATGCTGAGCTTTACCCTGTCCTGGACTTTCGCACATGCTGTTTAGTCTGCCTGAGCTAGGCTCTATCTCAAGCATTTGAATGCCTGATCCCTTCATTCCATCCAGGTTGTACTTCAGATGTTCTCATAGAGGTATCCCCTGAGCCCTTTTGAGCATTGTGGCTTGCAATACTGATACTGAAATGTTGTCAGGAATATCCCTTTATCATTGTTTAACACTCAGTTCTTGTCCATGACCATTTCCAACTGTTATTGTCATACTGTTCCCTTCTCTATCTTTCCTACCTTCCACCCCACACACCCTTGTGGTTTATTTCAACCACTGACCAGTCCTCCTAGCCTCTATTTTCCCTGGTCATGGATATTAGTCCTACAATATATTCTCATTTCACTCAGCATGATATTCTCCATGTCCAGCCATTTATTGGCAAATTTCATGACTTCATTTTTCCTAACAACTGCATAGTATTCCATTTTATAGATGTACCACAGTTTCTTTATCCATTCATCTGTTCTCAGGCACTCACGTTGTTTCCAGATTCTGACTATTATGAATAGTGCTGCAATGAACATAGGAGTACAGATGGTGTTTTACACAGGTCATTTTTTTTTGACCCTCTATAATTTCAATTTAATTTTTCGGTGCTTTTGCTGCCCATATCACTATCTAAAACTTGCTTGTTTCCTGCATTTGGGCCATGTCCTCTAGACTTTAAATACATGACATATGGGTGGGCTATTTTTCTAACCCCTGGATATTTAGAACACTGCTTGGGAAAGAGCAAGCCCCACAGCCAAGGTCCGTTGAGTCCATGAATGAGTGGCTGACATGTCACTGCTGACAACCTCGAGAGATCAGTCATTTTATCATCACTGTGTTATGAACTAGGGAACTAAGGTTTGGGTATCCTAGAACCTTTCAAGGTCAAACGACTGAGCTGGGGAGGCTGACTTGCCCAGTTTCAAAAACCTGTGCTCCTTCCACTGTTGGAAGTGCCAGCTTTTAGTATATCTATTTCCTATAAAGTGCATTCATATTCAGAGCATGGGGACAGGGTGCTGGGTTTTTGTTTCTTTGTTTTTTGTTTATTTTACTTTCTGGCCTCATAGCACAGAAAATCCCAGAATTGCTGTCTTTAGAAGGGCTTCAAAAGCCCACTGGTTTTCATCAGAGGCAAGCCTGGCAGCCTTCTGCGAGTGGGGAGTGAGGAGGGCCAAGATGTAAGGAGCAGGTCAGAGAGCGATTGGAAGCGGGTAGCTTACAGTGTCAATGGGTTTAAATTGGAACCATGTGGCTCTTTTTCTCCAGTGTTTACACAGCATGCACAGAGGCCCATGGCTTGATTCTGGAGTTGCCGTCTTTCCCAGGTCTCCTTGTGGTGCATCACAGAGGTTGTCGTGAGCAGGAAAGAGGGTGCAGCATTGGACTATGTCGGCCAATGCCGCTGAATTCCACTTGTCCCGACTTCTGGAACTAAGGCTGTATGGGAGCCCAAAGCCCACTGGCATGGATCTTCAGATCCATGAACCCTAAATCAAATGCTGGCCCTTCTCTGAGTGCTTTAGAAATAAATGAGTCTGTGATGTTTTGAAGTTAGGTTTGGAGGGTGGAGTCCCCCAAGTCCCCCAGTGCACCCACCCTCTCACACGCACTTTTTAACAATCATCGTCCTTTTGAGCAGGGACAGAGGACACAGAGCAGTAAAGCCAGAAACTGGCACCTAGAAAAACATCGAAGATCTTCTTCTTCTTCTTTTTTCTTCCTCTTCTTCCCCCTCTCCTCCTTTTCCTCCCCCTCTTCCTCCTCCTCCTCTTCTTCCTTCCGCCTCCTCTTCTTCCTTCCGCCTCCTCCTCTTCTTCCTTCCTCCTCCTCCTCTTCTTCCTTCCTCCTCTTCTTCCTTCCTTCCTCCTCCTCCTCCTCCTCCTCCTCCTCCTCCTCCTCCTCCTCCTCCTTCTTCTTCTTCTTCTTCTTCTTCTTCTTCTTCTTCTTCTTCTTCTTCTTCTTCTTCTTCTTCTTCTTCTTCTTCTTCTCCTCCTCCTCCTCCTCCTCCTCCTCCTCCTCCTTTCTTCTTCTTTTCTTCTTATTTATTATTATTCCACACCAGGCAGTGCTCAAGGCTTACTCCTTGCTCTGCACTCACGGTTCACTTCCCACAGGCTTGGGAGACCATATGGGATGTAAGTGATTGAACCTAGATCACCCATGTTTAAGCTAGATGCCCTACTTGCTGCACTATTGCTTTGGCCCCTAGAGCCTTTTTCTTAAGATGGTGAGTTTCTCCTTGTTTCCTAGCAAAAAATTGAAAATTAAAAACTTGTAAAGCAAATTTAGCTATTGGTGTGTGTACCCTGTGTCCCTGTGTCAAAGCTCTTTATAAGAAGAGCCAGAGGAGACTTGCAAGATAGGTCAAGGGTTGAATTTCTTGTCTTAGCTTATGTGCCCAACTTGGGTTTAATTACCATCACCACATGAACCCCAAGCATCTTCTGGTGAGACTTTCTGAGCACTGTTGGGAGTAATCTGTCAGTACTGCCCCACAGGGCCAGCGAGAGCAGCAACACATCTAAGGGCCCTGGCACTGGACTGCTGGCTCAGTGGCTGAATATGGTTAGGAGTGGCCCCTATGCCCCTCTGAGCAGTACTTGGCTATCAACACCCCCTCACAAAAGATCTAGAGAGGCAAAAGTTAAAGAAAACTGCCCTCTCCCTTCCCTCCACACACACACACATTCACACACATACACACACTGTCCCAAGCTCCTAGGGTTCGTATTCATCATTTCAACCTCTATGAGTTGCTCAAGAGCCCATTTAACACATTACCACCTCTAGTGTCTTGCTTTGTAAGAAACAAATACTACATGCTGAACAGCCTTCTTATAACACGAAGTGTTGGGAGATGAATTGGGTGTTGTTCTTTGCTGTCATGGCATTCTAGTCCAGGTGTGGGGTAAGGTTAACAAGGACAACTTTGGGAGGTACACATCTGGGTGGGAACTTACACGAGTAACTTAATCTTGCTGTTCCCTGGTTTTTCCACCTGTAAAATGAATAACACTTAGCTCATAGGGCTGTCGTGAGGATGGAGTGAGCTCATGTATATAAGCAATCCTTGAATAGCCACTAATGTTACTGTCTGTGTAACTGTAAAGTAAGGGGAAAGATCACCCAAGTTACAGGGATGTTATGTCGTTTCCATTTGTATTCTTTTACATTCCAGCGGTTGGGAACTGTGCTTTCAAGGCATGCTGCATGAAGCAATAGCCTTAGAGAAAAGAAGGCAGCGTGCCTGTGAGAGGGCTCACTTGGGGACACCCGGGAAAGCTTCCCGTGGCAATTCACCTGCAGTAAGGGTAGGATTCAAATTGGCAGAAAGACTGAAGCTGAAACTTCAGCAAGACACAAGGCATGATCTCTGAAACTTAGTGACAATTCATAGATCACTTTGTTGTTTATAGACTTCTCCACCCGGTACCTCAGTTGGGTCTCCTGTCTCTGAATGGGTCAGATTTAAGAATAACTGAAGCTCATCAGGGTGCTATGCCTTAGCTCAAACCCTACAGCTAGTAGGCACTAGAGCTCAGCTTTATTCATACCATTAGCTGTGGTTCATTCGGTTGATTTATGTGCCCAGTGTGCCACTCTGAGCTTTTCCTGAATGATCTGATTTCATCCTCCCAGTAATCTCTAAACATGAGTACTATTAGGGAGTATAAAGAGACTTCCATTCAACTCAGTGGGTGACAGATCAAACCCTCAATGAATACCGTGCTGGATTCCTAATATCCTCATTTCATACAAGCAAAAACGGAGACTCTGCCAGGTCGAAAGCAACAGGACCCAGGAAGCTTTCAAGGACCAGGACTTGAATCCTAGGGTTTCCGTTTTCATAACATGTGCTCTGAAAGATAAACTTGAACACTGTCCTGCCTCTGGGGGGTCTTCCGCCTTCACCCAAGCCAGCATCTCTTTGTCTCTATCTCAGCCCTCCAAACATATCCGAGAAAGCGACCAAGAGCCTTTATCTTGCAGCCAGCATCTGGTGGTACTTTAGGAAAGTTCCCTCTGACCCTCTGCTTCCTTCCCTCTCCAGCTGTGTACACTTCGCATGCGAAGCCACAGACTGCCCAGAGCTGGCAGTGAAGAATGCTTCTCTCAACTGCTCCAGCAGTGACCATTACCACGGCGCCCAGTGTACCGTGAGCTGTCGGACGGGCTACGTGCTCCAGATCCAGCGCGATGATGAGCTAATCAAGAGCCAGGTTTGTGCTAGGGGCTGTGTTTGGAGCCTCTCTCCGACCCAGGAGAAGCTGCCGGGGTGCTGAAAGAGTTTTCAGCTGATCCCCGAGGACTTGAGAGAGTTACCCCCACAGAGTAGCAGCTCCGTAAATATGTACGGATTAAGTGAGTGGGTTCTTCCAGGAATTCTAAGACAGTAGTGCTCCATTCGACCTGCACCAGAGTCTGTGTGGATGCTGAAAATCTGCAAGACCAGGGGCTGAGCATTTGGCAGTGAAACCTTGGCAGCCTCAATTCTGCGCTAGTGGAAGGGGCTGCTTTAGGGAGCGGTGAGTCCTCTGTCAATGTGTTCATTCACTCATCGCTCAACATCTGTTTGCTGGGAACCAGACATTGTATTAGGTGCCAAAGGAAAATATGTCACTAAGATCAACCTCATCCTTCCTCTCGAGGAGCTCAGGGGCCGGTGACAGGGAGTGGACAACTTCGCCATGCAGTCGATATTGTAGAGGGTAGTGCCCAGTGGGAAGGGTATGGAAACGCAAGGGACATTGAAGAAGGTTCCCTGGAAGAAGAAACAGGAAACCGAGAACTGGAGAATTTGGACAAGAGTGAGAGGGAAGAAATATGTGCTCTGGGCACAGGCAGAAGAGACAGGAGAAACCCAGTTAGAAACTAGAAAGAAAGAGCATGCCACGTGTCTCAGGGAAAACGCTCTCTTTCTCTCTGTCTGCCTGTCTGTCTTGCACGTGCTGTGCTCTCTCTTGCTCTCTCTATGCCTCTCTCTTAAAAAAAAATAATATCTTTGATTTTAGACGCCATGATTTACAATACTGCTTATGGTAGAATTTTATGCATACAAAAAAACGTTCCAACACCACACACTTCATCCACCGCTTCCCTCCTCCATTGTCCCAGTACCTCCCTGCTCCCGATACTATTCACCCCCACCCTCCCCCAGTGGGTCTGGAGAGTATCATGCTGAGTGAAGTAAGTCAGGAGAGGAGACGATACCGAATGATCTCATCTGTGGGATATAGAGAAGCATAGTGAAGGAATAATAAAAAAAAAAATGCCCAAAGGCAGCAGAACCCGAGAACTGGTCTGGAGGTTTCATTGGCTGAACTCCTTCTCACATTTGGGCCAGAGAAGCAAGGCTCTGACAGCTCGGTCAGGAGGAAGCGACATGGTCAGAGCGAGGCCGATAAAGGTCCTCTGGCTGCCGACATGGGGGTAGCTGGGAGTCAGGTTTTGGGGAGCTCCCTCAGCAGATAGAAAGCACTGGAGAGGAGCTGTGTTCTGCAAGGTGGTGGTGGCGAGCGGCTGTGTAACAGAGACACAGCAGAAGGTGGCTTCTGAGCTGTCTGGGTGGGGATGAGGGAGCAGGAGCAGGTGAACCTTCAGACCTCAGGGCTCCAGATACGTGTAAGGAAAGTTAGCCTCTGCCAGAGCTGCCCCACCTTCAGCTTCATGCAGTGAGCGCACAGGGCTCACACCCAGTTGCTGGGAACTCCTGTTTGTCTAGTGCTTCTGGGCTTGACCCGAGGCCCATTCGGGAGCTCGATGACTTGTCTGAGACACCTCCTTCCCTGTCAGACGTGGCAGGTCTGAACTCCTGTGAAAACAATTAGGCAGTTTTTGCAGGGAGGGATCCCGTCTCCCTTTGATGTGTGTTTAAGAGGGGGAAAATATCCTTTGGCTTTAAAATGCCAGATTAGCAGTTGGCATCCCCAGTCCCCTGGGATTTGGCAGCTTCCTGCTGGAATGGGAGCCTGCAGGCTCTGGTGACTGTCTCTCCCTTGGCTCTGCACCGTGGCCTCTCCTTTCCATCCACGTGACACCCCCCTCTTCCAGTCTGGTTTGATTTCCTGTCTCCCCTCTCGCTTTCCTCACCTGGTTCTCTTTCATATCAGGGTCACTCACATGTGGACCTAGCAGGTATGAGAGGAGGGAGAGGCTCAGAAAGTGATCCGTACTTTCCATGCCCAAGGTGAGCCTCAGGCATGGAAAGTGACTTGCCTTTGGTCTCAGCACATGGAGGACTAACAGCCAGACTTTGGGGTAATATCCACTCTGTACCAACCATTACCATAGAGTCCTTACCACTTTCTGCAGAATCAAGATACTAAGATCCAGGGCGAGTATCCTACCACATGCTATGTTTCAGAGATGGTTTTATGAAAAAAGTCAGGAGACCCCCCCCCAACAGATCTGAAACTCAAGATTCTCATTAATATAATGGAAATAATGACCTGGGAAACTCTACAAAAGCTCTATACAGATCAGAGAGGAAAGTCTTTAGGTTCCATCCATACATATCCTCTTTCCAGTTATGTAACTTGGTGTCTTGGAGCCTCAGTTTCTACATCTGTAAAATGGGGACTGGAATATCTCACTCATATTGTGGCAGTGGCTGGAGCTGATATTAAACACGGAGCTTTCATCGGGTGCATCTAGGCTACTCATTTGGGGTCCTCTACCGCTTCTCACTATGTGTGTTTCTGTTTTTCAGACGGGGCCCAGTGTCACTGTCACCTGCAGCGAGGGCAAATGGAATAAACAGGTGGCATGTGAGCCAGTGGACTGTGGCCTCCCAGACCAACATCATGTCTATGCAGCCTCCTTCTCTTGCCCTGAGGGCACCACCTTTGGCAGCAAATGCTCTTTCCAGTGCAGACACCCAGCACAGCTGAAAGGTACCCACCACCCTGTCCTCCTGTCCTTCTTCCTCAACTGGAAAGCCAGAGTGTGCTTCCACACCTCCCTTCTGGGTCTGAAACTTGTCTGGGTTTGATTTGTTCTCCTGATTTCTTTGCACCAATCGTATTGGTGCAAACTGTCCAGCCAGGCAGCTTAGGAAAAGATAGTGTTGCGCTGTCAGCTAAGCAGTCTAATGAAATGTACTCCAAGATTTTGCCATTCTTGTATAAAATGAGAGAGAGAGAGAGAGAGAGAGAGAGAGAGAGAGAAGGAGGAAGAGAAGAGAATAAAGATGATAAGGAAGTCACATTTGGAACTCATATGGCTAGCTGTAGTGAGTAGGATTTGGACCCAGGAAGCCCTAATATGGACCTATTAAGAAAGGAGTCTCATTTTTCCCTATCTTCACAGGAGGAAATCAAACTTCAGAGAGTTTAAGGCCCCTAACAGGGATCACATGAATAATAGATCCACACTGGATCTATTCTCTGTTCTCTCTCCAATGTCAGCTTCTCCTGAGGAATGGCTAGCTGAGAGAGAAGCAGTTGTGGGCAGGAAGCATTGGTTTACTGGGCCAGGCACGAGGGTCTAAGGTGAATAAGACCTGGTCTGACCTACTGGAGGAGAAGCCTAGACTTGGACGTGATGAGCGAGTGATCTCATGGCATAGAAGATCGGTCTTAAAGGGGTTCTGATTGCTTGGCAAGCATAACAGATTCTTGGGGGAAAGGACTGGGGTGGGGGTGGGGCTGTTAAAAAGAAAAGAATAACGAATAACTGATTCTTGAAGACTGGAGAAACTGAAGTCAGAGAGAGGGAGATGGGGGCATGCACAAGCTCAGATCAAGTAAATGACGTTGATAGCATGAATGTCCTTGATGTTCAGTCCAGCACTGGACTTTTATGTCACACCCAGAGGTGGCAGGATGTGCTCATTGGCTTACCTTATTAGGGAAACTGCTCCTTTATCCTACACCCAAATGATATCTCACTCAAGCATCATCTGTTGGGTGGGCATGAGCAAATTTCTGTGGGATAAAAGTGGATTTGGAGGTCTATAAGCCCCATTACAGTTAGATGTGATGAAGTAAACAGAAAATATTAATAATATGGGGGCCAGGCCTTTTGAAAAAAAAATGTAATATTCTACAGTCATGACTTTCAGACCTGTGAGCAATTAAGGATTTCTCTAACTTTTTTTTTTGCTTTTTTTGGGTCACACCCAGCGATGCTCAGGGGTTACTCCTGGCTCTGCACTCAGGAATTACTCCTGGCGGTGCTTGGGGGACCATATGGGATGCCGGGAATCGAACCCGGGTCGGCCGCGTGCAAGGCAAACGCCCTACCCGCTGTGCTATCGCTCCGGCCTCCTCTCTAACTTTTTAAGAGGATAAAAAAATTCAAAATGATCTTGAGTCTTTCACAAGGCTGTCACCGGATGAGGACCTGCATTGTTTGACTCCATAACATGTGTGGGCTTACAAGGTGGGAAGAGCAGATGAAATTAACGCTCCAGGGAATGTCTCTTTTAATTGAATGGGATACAGTGTGATACTACACAACCTCAGAGGAAAGCAGGAAACACCTCTGGGATACAACATGGGGGTCCTCTGATTTTTAACCCAGGACCTACGTTAAAATTTCAAAACATTAAAAAAGTCATAGACAGGTCATTTGAGCTACTTTCAAAATGTCAATCAGAGAGAGGTAAAGAAACCAGTGGAAATGTTGAACCTCCATCTCACTGAGCCCTTTCCGTGGTACCGTTTACCCAGATGTGGGGTATATTAATAAACTGAAAAAGTCACACTCCTCTCAATCAGAGGCCCTGGGGGAAAGGGAGGTATATAAATTAGGACTGTTGATTACCATCCTCCTTGTGACTAATAATAATTCTTAATCAAAGAGAGTCAGACCCACTTACCATTGCCTTTGATGGAAGTATGATGGAACAGTGGGAGGTGTCTCCCACTGGGAAACTGAGGCCCCAGGAGAGCCATCATTGCAATCACTATTGACCTGACTTGGCTCTTCCTTTGGGAATATAGGAGCACACTTCTGGGATCTCATCGGCCCTTGAAGTCTCATTGACATTCTATGAACCTTGGTTCTCAGCAAATCTGGTGCTGGGACTCCAGGGCTGAGTTTCTGCTTGGATCAGCTTCCAGCAAGCACCCAAGTTCCTGCAGCCATGTCTCTGGAGTTTATCAATGTGTCTCTTTTCAAGCCAAGGGAAAAGAGTTATCCAGACACCTTGCCCTTCCCCCCATCCCCCCTTTTTTTGTTTTTAGGTTCACTTTTCTCCCTGTATTTTCCTTTCTCTGGAGAATCTTTTTGAAGTCTCAGCTTTAGATTAGACAGACTAGGATTATATGCATGCTCTACCTTTTGTCAGCTGTTTGATCAGAACTGATCCCCTCATTTGTAAAATAGACTTAGAGATTGAAAGGTGGGATTCAAGATAGAAAGAGGGATAATTTGTAAAATGCCAGAAGAAAGGCTTTAGTAAATACTCATCTTTAGAGCCTGGCAAGCTACCTGTGCCATATTCGATATGCTAAAAACAGTAACGATAGGTCTCATTCCCCTGACCTTGAAAGAGCCTCCAATCGTTGGGAAAGATGAGTAAGGAGAGGCTGCTAAAATCTCAGGGCTGAGTGTAATAGAGACGTTACTGTGCCCGCTCAAGTAAATCAACAAGCAACGCGATGACAGTGATACAGTGATACAACTCCTCTAAGATTCACCCTCATGAGGTCCTTGAAATGACTGACCTCCCTTCTTTGTCCCTGGGAGGCTTCGTGGAGCTGTTGTACCTAGATATTAGCATCCTGATAACAGCAGCCACCAACCAGGACCAGCAATTGAATATGGTCCTTGAAAACTTGGTGTAATTCAGGTAACAAACCCACTTGCCCCTTACATTCAGCTTCCAGGTAAATTTTCCTTCAAGTTTTTGTTTGTGTTTTTGGACTACCCACAGAGGTGTTCAGGGCTTACTCCTAGCACTGCACTCAGGGATCACTCCTGGCTCTGCACTCGGGACCCTATGTGGTACTGAAGGTCAGACTCAAGTCAGCTGAATGCAAGGCAGATGCCATACGAGCTGTATCATCTCTCTGGTACAATTTTTCTTCAAGTTTTCTTAAATCCCAAATTATCCTTAAGATATAGGCAAAGTACCCTGCAAAGTCTCAGACTTAGAATAACCACTG